>NC_052057.2:106159149-106362319 GCF_903992535.2 Arvicola amphibius | reverse complement strand
TGATAGGCATTGGGGAGCTTCCAACTCTGTGCTGTTTTGAGTAAAGCTGACCAAACATGGCTTCAGTCTGCTGTGAAAAACAGCGTCTGACCTTGCTAGAGCAGTTTACCAAACCCATTTGTTATCATCAATGTCTTCAGTCTTTCCGCAGGGAAAGGCCACAGTTCAAGGTCTTAAGTGCCACTATCACAATAAACCTGGGAGTCAAATCAACTCAAAGCACAAAACGACATAAAGATTTTCCCAAGGTCCTCATCCAAAGGCAACAAGGACACACAACTGGAGTATCCAGTCTCAGGCCTTACCCTTTGCTCGTGTGAGACGGACGGCTAAGGACAGTGAGTGAACTCCTCTGCCCCACACCAGTTTTGGCAGCCTGCGTCAATCAGGCCACTTCTTCCTCCTGCCACTCAGCCAGAGCCCCAGGTCCATGAAAACTCAACATCCATTAAGGGCCAGAATCCCAAATCCACCATCACTTCTCTGCTTTATTTATTGTTTGCTGCTCTAGAAAAATCAAGTTTGGCTGGCTTCTGTGGACATTCTGATATTCTTTGAGGACTGTCCTTTGGAGGTCAGGACACCAGAGTCCCCCTACTGAAATGAAATAGTGCCAGAAGCAATTTAAAGGAAATTCTGGAGTGTTTATTTCAGTGCCAGGTCCAGGGTTCCAGGGCCTAGTCTCGCGTTTCGGTGATCTCGCCGTATATGAAAATAAACGGGTCAGTGAGTGTGTAGACGAAAGTGCCCTAGCGCTGGCCACCACTGTGAGAAATGCCTTTTCCTGAGGGAGCTGAGGGTGGACATTGCTAGGGACTGGCAGCGTTTATGACAACCCTTAAAAGTTGATTCATGAAGGACTGGAGAGGAAGAAACTTCCTGTTCTTTCAGAGGACCTGAGGTAGTGATGGCTCACAAGCATCTGTCACTTCCCTTCCAGGGGATCAGACACCCTCTCTGACCTTCACAGGCACCTGAAGTCACATGCACATAACTAATGTGCATGAGCTCACACACACACACACACACACACACACACACACGCGCGCGCGCGCACACACACACACACACGCGCACGCGCGCGCGCGCACCCGCACGCACACACGTGCACACAATTTAAAATGAATCTTTTAAAAGTAGACTTATTAAATGTCTGCGTTTGGAAATGGTAAGGCGTGAGCAGTGTCCAGGAGGTGAACTGTTTCCACAAAGACAGTGACAGCCATACCAGGACAGCACACTTGGAGTTCAGGACTTAGACCACACAGTCGCAGTACAGGGAATGGCAAAGGTCGCTGGTTTGGACCAGGTCACTGACAGCCCCAATGGCAAGGTGCAAAGAGCTTGACTTTTTCTGACATGGATTGCGTTGAAGGCAGACGCTTACCCACCCCCTGGCCTCCCCACCTCCCACACACATCCTAAGAGCATTCTCAAAACTGAGAGCAAAGAAGCTTAAGACGGCAGGCAGAAGCTGCTGCAAAGAAAACAGCAAAAAGAAAATCCACCTCAGGTGGAAAACCCTGACTGAAGGAAGCAGAAGGAGAAGTAGCGGGCTGCCTGGAAAAGCCCCCTGGCAACCAGGACCAGACAGACACTTCTCCACGGTTTACGCACGCATGCACGCACACACGCACGTACCTCTGTGGAGACAAGAGAGTGAAGGAACTTAGTGTTGACTTCTGGCAACTGCAGACTCAGGAGTGGGAGTCCTTCCCCTCCCCTCACATTTGGGAAAAGGTTGGCGATCTTCCTTGATTGGCCTATTTCTTCACCTTATTTGCATATCTCATATTCAGTCGATCTGGTTCTAGCCGGCACCAAGCGACTTTTAAAATTTGGGCCTTCTGAGGCTTCAGAGCCAGAGCTTCTGAAAGAGCCTGCAGAGGAAGACTTCAGATCCTGCCACTCAGCTAACTTGCTCATCAGAGCAGGAAGACACCAGCAGGCTCCCCGCACCTGAAGCTCAGGTAGGGCGCTCACTCAGGTCAGAGTTAGGACTTTACCTACCTTGGCCTCCAAGATGCCACACGCAGCTGGGCTGCACAAGAAGTCCTTTCCTGCGATGATTTCGGTCTCTAAGATCCGTGGCTCCTGACACCTGTGACTCCAGCCTTGACCAGCTGCTCTCACTGATGCCCTGCAGACCTGCAAGGACAACTCCCAGCTGGTACCCCAAGCCCCACCCCCCAGTGCTGCTCAGTGATCTTCCTGCTTAAGTCTATACTGGGCAAACCGTGATACCCACTCCTGAGACACAAATCAAAGGAGCAACCACAGAGGCAGAAATGAAATCCAGGAGGAAATGATCCTCTCACTCCTCCTCACGTGGAAAGTGGACCAGCCAGGGAAGACCCACAATCCCATTTGCAGTGTATAGGATATCTGTTTAGTGTTTGGTTTTGAGACAGGGATCCTCACATGACCCAAATGGGATTCAAAACTCTCTAGTTTCCTGCTGAGTACTCGCATAACAGGCCCAGCCCATCAAAAGAACCTGGAAAAGTCACTTCCTACCTCCTAAACTTCTTTATAGACTTCTGATAAGGGGGAAAAAAAACACGGTTGAAGGAATACAGTTTCAAGGGTAATAGCATCTAGTTAGTAAATATCCGTGTTTATTTATTAAATAAATATTGAACATCTGCTGTTGCTCAGAGAGATCTACCTGACTGTCCCTTTAACGCCCTGGCACCTATGAGAGGTAAAGCCCCACTGGCGAGATCTTATTTTGCTAAGGAACATTTAAAAGCACAGTGTCCGTTGACACAAAGGCATGACACATTTTATAGGGTTTTTCTAAGTAGCAATTTTCCATGAAAAAGAACAATGGCACTTGGCTTGGGGGCGTTTAGCAAGACTTACTTATTTTTCCCTCTTAAACAACTTCTAAGGATTTTTAGAAACCCTAAATCACCCTTCAATCCTTTCATTTCCTACTAATTATCCACAAAGGACTTCTGACTAATATAATAGGCTATAACATTCTGAGCAACCCGGAGCATTCATTTAGACAAACATCGCTGGCAGACTCAGACAGAGCATGGAACAAGAGGCACAGGGAAACTCAGAGTGTCCCACTGCATCCCGAGAAAGGGCTCTTGTTAAAGGGAGCCATCCTATGAACAACCTATTTGGGTTTCGTTGCTGTTTAATGGAAGTAGTGTGCTCCATTGTGACAAAGTAGACTGTGTTATAATTCTTGATTGTCTGTAACTTGGATCTATTTAATATACTGCCTCCCAACCATCACCACCCCTGAGAAGACCCTAACAACCATTTCATGGGAGTTCAGCAAGGCTCCTCTATTTTAGCCATTTGCAGTGAAGTGTTGACTACACATACAACTTTGCTCAAATGAGTTATGGGGCTTCTTGTTCTTCGCTTTCATTTTCAACCAACACAAATGTGTCTTTAGAGTTCAATGTCCATTCCTTAAGATTTTCCTGGTGAGAAGAGGCAGGTCCTGCCCCTGGTGTTCCTGTGCTCACAGCCCAGGGTCTCATGATGACCCAGTTCAAGAGCAACATGGTGCCATTAAAAGATCTCCTGCTTTTGCGTGTCGCATGTCTGACATACTTGTCCCTGTCTGTGTGCTTGCTTGGTTGGTTTATGAAGTTGGAGTTGATCTCCTGCCAACCGGGAATGAAAGGAGGAATTGAGAAACCATCAGGTTAACCCGACCCGTAAAGTCAGAGACTCCAAAAGACTGGAATTCCCGGATGTGCTGAGATGTTCTGTCCTGTTCTTCCCAATGGTCAGATTAACCTAAACCCATTGGGATGCTTAACAGACTGAGCCCTTTCAGCAAAGGCTTCATGCTATAGCAGCGGGGACTGCAGAGCAAAAATTAATACTCCGGGGAAAGGGAGAGGGGAGGAGATGAGAATAAAAACAGAGAAGAAAAAGGAGTTGAGGGAGGTATGGAGGCGAGAAGAGGGGAGGAGATAGGAGTATAGGGGGAAAAAGAGACAGATTCACGTAAATTAAACAACAGCAACAAGATTTAAATAAGCACTGGGCAAGCAATCTTAAAAACCCATAGAAAGGGAAGATATGGGAATCCTTCTCAAGGCTGAGATGATGGTTAGATCAATTTAACCTTCCTTTCTAAAAGAAAAGGAAAGAACTGGCGTTGATTAGCAAGTGCGGCTATATCGGCTACTCAGAGCTTTGGTTTTCATTCCAAGAAATTGGCGGCATCTCTCACCACGGATGCCCCCACATTGATGGATGGTAGCAATTACGCAGAGCTATTTTTGTAATGTGTTGTAATAGCAGCACACGTTGGCTGTCACTTTGACCTAGACACCCCCTCACCCAATTATAAGGAAATCCCATCAGAGAGCTGCCTTCAATAAGAGGCCTTTTTCTTTAAAAGCAGTGGGGGCATCTTCATCCTACCCTCACCTCTCATAGGAATAGAAACACTGAGAGTCTTATAGAAACTAATATCCCTCTCATAGAACACTTAACTATTAAACAATATTAATTTGTCTTTGTGGTTTATCAGCCCATCTGGGCATTTATCCTGTCTATTCTTGTTTGCTGGCAAAGGTCATTAATTTAAAGACTGAAGACCATTTTATTCCCTTACTGGGTGTTTAATAGCTTTCTGGATGAAGCACAATACACTGGACTTGCCTTTGGAGTGAGGCAAAGCAGACCAGTGTCTGGTCCCTAGAAAACAACATGTGAACAGCAATGGAAGCTGTAACCTCCACAAGTCTTGTGTGCTAAGCACCTACAGTGTGCTGGGCACAGCATCGGGAAATTTTCTCCATCATCTCTGCTATCCCTGGCTAAAAACACCTCCTCTTCTGGACCCCTGCACCTTTCCTCTCTGGTCTCCTTTTTTCCTTAGACACAGAGCTGTGTTTCTGCCTCTAGATTTTGTACTGCATCTTCCATCTGGACGTTTCTTCACCCACGTACCCACATCTCACCCACACCCGTCATTCCAGGCTCTACCCAGATATGACCCCCCCCCAAAAAACGAATAAGCAGTGTCTTCCCCTGAACTAGCTGATTCATCTTCCTGACAAATGACATAGCCATTTCAAACTCAACGGGTGAGCTGGGATGATAGTTACGTATAAAGAAAACCAAGGAGTAGCCACTCTCAAGGGGAGGATTTCACCATATACAAATTCTATCTTGGTATAAAGGTCTATAATCCTAGCCTTTGAGAAGTTCCCATGTGACCGTCAGAGAACTGCTGTTTTAGTGTTTGCCCGTAATTACAGTTGGGTGCAATTAAGCATCCTTCGCAGCATCCTTCCTCCTGACTGATGCTGCCTGCTCCAACTATGGAAGAGAGGCAGAGTCCACCTTTTTCTCTATCACCAGCTTTCAGACCTCTGTGGCCTTGCGGGCTGACTCCCCATGCTGCCACAGTTGCCTGATGTCAAGTGGTACCCTGTGCACACATCCATGTCTTAGATATGCTTTCAGCCTCGCACTCAAGTGATCTGGACAAAAGATTTGCCACATGGCCTATTTTCTCACTTAAAATATCAGATTTTTCCACCAACAATAGCAAATTATTTTACAGTGTGTTAGTACATGCATAGCTCAGTTTCTCTTGCTACTCTGCAAGACAGATGGCTCTTTGAAAGAAGGAGAAACCCAGACCTCCTAATTCTATAGGGACTTAAATCAAGACCCACATCTAGGTCTTCGGATTTAATATTCTTCATCTTCAAAACTGTCTTATGAAATTTTCCTAGAACTTTCTCAGAAATTAAACCTCCTCCTCTCCACCCCCTCTTCCTCCTCCTTTTCTCTGCCCACCCCTCTCTTGTAAGTTATGGAGTTGTGATTTCCATGTCTTTTGACTTCATACTGGGGTAAAATCAATGCGTACTACACACTCAGTAGAAGCCTTATATATGGTCTTTTTCTGAACAATACGCTCTCTGGCAATGGAGCGAGACTACAGCAAGAAGTCTCAGCTCCCAGTCAGTCATACCACATGAGCCTACACATTCTTTGAGCCCACTGCTTTTTCAGCTGTGTGCGGATGGTGAGAATTCAGTTAGCATTCCTCTTCTTCATCCCTATATACAACCAATAACCACATGCGATACTCAACCACATTGTGCAAAATCAACTTTGTGTTCAGTGGTTCGAACCAACTGTTGATGTGTGTAAGTGTTCTGAGCACCTGTGAAGAAACCAGCTTAAACTGGTATATAAATTAGGTATGTTCAATGCAATTTCTGTTTAGAGTATTCTCAACTTACTCTTAGTTTACTGGAAAGCAACTCCATTGTAAGTAGAGGAACAGCCACATAACATTTCCTTATCATCTACGTTCTAGCATCTATCTATCTACCATCCATTATCCACCTTCTATCTATTATCTGTTAATCTATCCAAGGTGTGTGTGTGTGTATACATATATATATGTATGTGTATATATACACATACATATATATCCTTGGTTTATGGGCAATCGGAAAATGAGTAGCTGAGGTACAGTTTAGCTGTGCTGCCACAGAGAACGAAGCTCTCCTTTCCTCTGCCTTGCTCCTTTGCAGTACTCTGCAACACTTACAGTGGCATTCATGTGCTGAACTTCCTTCAAAGGGTCAACCTGCACCTGAAGGTCCAGGTCTATTTTCTCTGCACGTTTGTAAGTCAGGCACTCCAGCCTCAACACGATCTCTGGGGAAAGAAACTGTGAAGGACTTCCAGCTACAGCCTGGTCCACTTTTGAAGAAAGAATGTCCCTGGGGGACGCCTTTAGAGCCAGTGTGTTCTGTTGTGGTATAGGGTGTGTGTGTGTGTGTGTGTGTGTGTGTGTGTGCGCGCGCGCGCGCACGCGCGTGCATGCCCTGGTTTCAGTGGCTTTAGGTAATAGATCATGCCTGAAAAGTTCTGATCATGTAAGCCATCGAGCCATTCAGCACATAGTGGTAACAGAGAGTCTTTTGGGGGAGCAGAATATAAATCGACACAGCACATCTTCTTTGTCTATGATTCCCCTTCTCATTCCTCAGGAATAGAACAGTATCTATCCATCTATCCCCTTATAAAAGTTTCTTAAAGTGACAAGTTAACCTTTCTGAAATGTTGGCAGTGACGTTCTTCACACCTTTCCCTTTATGAGCTGAGACAGCATAGAGATTTGAACTATGGCCCTCAGGCCGCACCATAGGGGAGCATGCTATATGAGACAACTCTAACTTGTACAGAGAAAGGGCAGCAACAGGGACAAAGGAAAGAGACGAAAGGGAAGAGAGCTCGCTATTCCCACCCAACTCCCAACAAGGTGATGAGCCATGAATGAAAGAGGAAATAAGTGACCATGAAAATGCTCACGGTGCGTGTAGGCTCACATGCCAGCATAGCAGGCACACTTGAGAAAGAGCTGGAGTCAGAGCTATATGCTTTTGTTCCCAGAACACATGTAGTCAGAACATAGGTTATTCCAAGCCCCCAGATGCACCCTGAGAAGAAGATGAGGTCTGATATAGATGAGAAGATATAGCTGTACTAGACAGTTCAGACCTTGAATGAACTAAGTACATTTCTGTTTGTTATGAATCTAACCTGGATAGGCAGAATTTCCCAGGTGTGACAAGCTTATCTCTCTGCCCACTGCCTTAGGAAGCAGGTGTGGAGGCTCCAGCACAAGCTGTAACCACTAATAGTTAGAGTATCCATGCATTTATTATTGATACAAGGACACCCTGAAAACAGAAAGAGTACTCTGGGTGACTGGACATAATACCAAACACCAGTCATCCCAGCACCGAAGAGGCTGAGGGGGACCACATAAACAAAACCAGCCTCGGCTACATAGTAAGTTTGAGCTCAGTCTGACTGATAATAGAACTCTGTAATGCACATGCACACACAAACACGTGCAATTGATAATTTTTTCAGGATAGCACTATCCCAGTCGAGCTAGTTAAAGTAGTCACCACAGAAGACAAAAGTAGGGAGCTGGATTTTGTATCATGGCCGTAGTTTGTCGATATCCATTCTGTCAGTGTCTCCGTAAGCAAAACTTCACACGGAAGCGGGCGGAGAAGCAGCCGTGAAGACGCCCAAGTCTCTGCTTTGGCGAACAGACTATTTACTACAGCAGTGATGGAGATGAACATATGTCCAAGCTCTGGACTGATAAAGCATGGTGGGCAAGCAGGAGGACAGAAAGCCGTGCCCACAAGGATAACAGAGATGTCAGGAAAGCTGCTAAGGAAGAAGGGATCCAAGGAGCTGAGAGTTTAAAACCATGGAAAGAAAAAGTAGTGCCATGGAGAGGTGAAACCATTTCAGAATGAGAAAGGCAGATGAGTAGAAACACGTAAGTGGGCGGCATGGGCAAAACCAGGGCATGGTGGGCATCTCTTTTGTGTGCAGCAGACTCTCTGGTGCCAACTTCTACCAGCCAGCTCCTTCTTTGCAAAGAACACCGAGCTTCCATCCAGCACATCCTGCTAGACCTCCCAGATCACTGGGCTAGTGGCCAAAGATGTGATAAAAGATCCTCTCAACTCGAGCGAGCGATAGTGGCCCATGCCTTTAATCCCAGCACTCGGGAGGCAGAGGCAGGCGGATCTCTGTGAGTTAGAGGCCAGCCTGGTCTACAAGAGCTAAAACCCTGTCTCAAAAACTCCTCTCGGGACCAAAGCCACACAGGGAAAGCTCTCTCCCATCTTTGCCTCACCATGGGTACCAACACAGCACCTTCAGGAACCCAGCATCCACCTCCTCCCCAGGAGAAAGTGACTACCTGTGGATGGCAAACAGAAAGTGAAAGGACCGGGCTTGTTGGTGGCGTGGAGAAGCTGCTGTATCAGATCTTGGCTTTGACCTCATTCTCTCCATTGCTTGAAACCAATCCGCCCTTTAATTATTCCACCTACAGCCACTAAGATTCTCTGCTCTTTGCAGACAACAGGGATTTAACTAAATAGCTGTGAAAAGGCAGATTGCAACGCGAATAAGGGAGGGACCTTGAAAATCAGATCAACACTACACGGGTGCCTTCTATATCATAAATGATTGGTGCGCTTTAAAAAAAAAAAAAACCCCAAAGACAAACGGAGTACTTAGACGATGGCGGTGCTAGAATGGAACTCATTTGAAAAACAACTAGGTGTGGCTAATACAGTCTTAATAAACACTAGCAAATCAAAGTCTTCGAGAACGTTTGAAGTAGTGACTCCTAACACTTTTCTGATCCAGCATTTGCTCAACGCTCACTCTAGGCCAGATCATGGGATCCAAGAAGTGTTTTACTGTACAGCTCTTGAAATGCCAAGAAGTGTTTTACTGTACAGCTCTTGAAATGCAAAAAGGTTGTCATCTCGTCTTCTCCTCAAATATCTTACTCTGCTGGCTCCGGAAATTCCTAGCATACATGATTACATGTAAAACAGAAGACTTTATTTTTTTCACATTTATTTTTATCTATGTGTACGCACATGTGTGTATTCATGCAGGTGACCTCATAGGTTAGCTCTCTTGGACCCAGATCTATAGGTTCTTGTAAGTTTCCTCATATGGATGTTGGGAACCAAAGCTGGGTCCTTTGAAAGAGCAGCACATTCTCCTAATAATTGTGCCATCTCTCCAGACCGAATACAGGAAACTTTAAAAAGATCATATACATGATTTTCGGAGTTTAACTAGATTTACGCACTCAAAAAGCCAATGCTTGTACCCCTCTAACCAAGATTCAGCCCAGAGAAAAATTTCCACAAATCTGAAAGCTTATGGACATTACAGTTCAGGCATATCATAATCTGAACCTCTATGTAAACCAGTACAATATGTATAGGAGCCTGGAGGAGTCTGGAGCAGAGCTATCTACAGTGCTCATGAACAATACTCAACATGCCCACACTCTGCTTTATCTCCCGAACACCCACCGTCAGGGAGCTGGAGTACCAAGGAACAAATTTCACAGAGCAGAAGGAAATGTCACGCCTGGTACTCCTCAGTTTTCATCCCACTACTAAAGAAAGCTAATTGGATGTAGATCCTTCTACAACATTGATGTTATGGGCCAACCATTGGACCAAATGCTACTCCAGGCTGTTGCTTAGATATTTCAGTGTGGATTGGGACCAGAGACACACAGAAGTACATTATGTCCACATAAAGTTCATACCAAGATCAAAAACAATGACGACAACTTATGCTGGAGAGGATGTGGGGTAAAGGAAACACTCCTTCATTGCTGATGGGAGTGCAAACTGGTACAGCCCCTTTGGATCTCAGTATGGTGATTTCTCAGAAAATTAGGAAACAACCTGCCTCAAGACCCAGCAATACCACTTTTGGGTATATACCCAAAGGATGCTCAATTATACCATGAGGACATGTGCTCAACTATGTTCATAGCAGCATTAATTGTCATAGCCAGAACCTGGAAACAACCTAAATGTCCCTCGACCAAAGAATGGATAAGGAAAATGTGGTACATTTCTACAATAGAGTACTACACAGAAGAAAAAAATAACAACATCTTGAAATTTGTGGGTAAATGGATGGATCTAGAAAACATCATATTGAGTGAGGTAACCCAGACCCAGAAAGACAAACACAATATGTGCTCAGCCATAAGTGTCTTTTAGACATAAAGCAAAGAAAGACCAGCCTACAATTCACATTCCCAGAGAATTTAGACAACAAATAGGACCTAAGAGAGACATTGTATCTAATCCACATGGGAAGTGAAAAAGACAAGATCTCCTGAAAAAATTGGGAGTGTGGGGATCTTTAAGATCACTGCTATTGCAGGACAGATGTCTGATTAGGCTTCCCCAAGAACCAGCAATTCACAGCCAGTGTCAAAAGGAGAACTCACAACCTTCCTGCCCCAACCTTCTAACTATTGGTGTAATACCACTGTGCAATAAGCCAGGCTAAAGTTTGTGTGTGTTTGCATGTGTACACATGTGCACATGTGCGTGTGGTGTATGTATGTTTACTGGGAGCATGTTCACATGTGCACATACAGAGATTAGCACCACGTGTCCTCAATTGTTCTCCATCTTTTTTGGGGGGACATATTCCCTCACTGACACAGGGGCCCATTGATCCAGTTAGACTGACTAGCCAGCATGGCCCCAAGAATTCTCCTGTCTCTGCTACCTCTCCAACCCCTGGGCTGGATTATAGGCATGAGCAGCCATGCCTAGCTTTGATGTGGGTTCTAGAGCTCCAAACCCAGGTCCCCTGCTTTTCTAAGAGTAACTTCACCCACTGAGACTTCTCCCCAGCCCCTTAGCTGAAGGTTAGCACCTGTGGTCTAAGCATTATTAATCATCACACACCCTGTGGCTCTCCAGAGGTCCTGGTTTGAACAATCAACCGTGTCTCTCTTTACTACCATTATCTCAACTCTTTTGTCCAATTTTTATTCTAGAACTTTCAAACTGCAGAAGCCTGTTGATCACGCCTTACAATCTGACAAGGACTTTGCATAAGGTAACTTTGCATAAGGTGTCAGTGCACAAGATTGAGGCTAATGGTATTTCAGAGGGAGGCAGACAGCTCACAGACAAAGAAAAATACTGGTTTAATGCTTCTAAACTGCACAGGGACAGGAGGGGTATCCTCGGTGTAATAGCTGGCAAATCTCTAGCTTTGGAGACAGCACAATTAAGAGTCCCAAAGAGACCCAGTTTCCCAAGAAGCTGTCATTTGCTCATCTTAAAGGGACATGTCAGGACCATAGAGATGCTTCGGGGGGTAAAGCTGCTTGTTGCCAGGCCCTGCGCTCTGAATTTGATAGCTTGGACTCAGGGTGGAAGAAGAGAACCACAAGTTATCATGTGACTTCCACATGTGCAGGCACACATACATACTTGCACACACACACACACACACACACCACACACACACACACACACCACACAAAACAGCACACAATACATAAATAGACAGACAGATAGATGGATAAATGGATGGATGAGTGGATGGGTGAATGAATGAAAGGATGGATAGATAGATAGATAGATAGATAGATAGATAGATAGATGACAGACAGACAGACAGACAGATAGATGAGTGGATGGGTGGATGAATGAAAGGATAGATGATAGATAGATAGATAGATAGATAGATAGATAGATAGATAGATAGATAGTGAGTGATGGGTGGGTGGACAGAAGGAAGGAAGGGGAGAGAGGGGGGAGGGAGGGAGGGAGGGAGGGAGGGAGGGAGGGAGGGAGAAAGGAAGGAAGGAAAGAAGGAAGGAAGGAAGGAAGGAAGGAAGGAAGGAAGGAAGGAAATTTGTTAAGATGCCAAGTGTTTGGGGCAAAGGACCCCTGACTCAATTATGTGTCCCACAGTTCTGACATCTCCTTCCTTCCGAATACTCACATTACTAGGAAAGAAAAAAACACTGCCTTACAAATGCAGAGCTGGGACTTAAGAAAGAAGCCCGAGCCTGAGTACTTATTCCCACACAATGAGAGTGTGAGTGGATTCCATGCATACTTACCTATGCTCTGTGGTTATAACCAAGCAAATCTATTACAAGCCAGCAAACATTTGTGAACGCTTTTAGCATTGGTGATTCTGTTCTCAAACTCCTGGTTTGTTTGCAGAGCTGCCCAGCATCTTCACTAAATGCTCCCATTCCAGAACTCCGTCACCGGCTTCTGCAAGGACAGCCTCAAGAGTAGGGGAGCAAACCCGAGCACCATCTCACCTTGGCAAACACAACAGTCAGCATTGTCTTGTCCTAAGAGCCCT
The DNA here is from genome assembly GCF_903992535.2 of Arvicola amphibius. NCBI lineage: Eukaryota > Metazoa > Chordata > Mammalia > Rodentia > Cricetidae > Arvicola > Arvicola amphibius. The sequence goes on along the minus strand of NC_052057.2, from coordinate 106,349,596 downwards.
CAATAAGGACTCTCACTGGTGTTGGTTAAACAAATAACACTAAGGAGAGAACAAGCTGTCAGTCACCAAGCTCAGTATTGACTGATGGTTATCGCTCTTGGCCTCCCTTGGTTTAGCCCAGACTGCTTCCGTTCCAACACCTTTAGGGGAGAGCTGGCGGAGCTTGCTACAGAGGAAATGGAAACGGTAGTATTTAAACCTTGCTCTGAAATATGAGGTTGTCGACAGATGTTTATGCCACTCTCAAATGTTAGATGCTGTCTTGGAGAGGGGATTTGGATATTTAAATGCTAGGATTTCTATGCTATTTCATGATGTAGAGTATCCGTGGGACCTCAGTGAGTATATTTGAATAGTTACTCATCGGGAAAGAGGAAAAGCCTTGTGCTGCTCGTAAGAATGTGTAACATAAGCACTGCCTGCAAATGTCAATCACATTCACATTTGTTTCTGCATCGACTGTGGGGGCCACCACTGGCTCTGTCTTCTAGACCAGCTGCTCTCCCCGGCTGACGGAGGCTCCCTCATTCTCTTAGATCCATCTTTTTTTTTTTTTTTGGTTTTTCGAGACAGGGTTTCTCTGTGGCTTTGGAGCCTGTCCTGGAACTAGCTCTTGTAGACCAGGCTGGTCTTGAACTCACAGAGATCCGCCTGCCTCTGCCTCCCGAGTGCTGGGATTAAAGGCGTGCGCCACCACCGCCCAGCTCTTAGATCCATCTTAAACACCATTTCCCCCACTCTAAGCAGCTTTTCCTCACTCTTCTTTCTCCCAATTCCAGTAGGAAATGATTGATTTCTCTCCCCCGAAATTCCTGCAACTCGAACATTAATTGCGTATGAGTCACCTAAGCTGCTGAAGGAAAACAAAATATTCAGGGGCTTCTATGGGAAAGCTTAAAGGTTTTGTGTTTCAACTGCTTCAAGGCCGTTTGCAAAGAAACAAGATAGCAGCGTGATGGTATAGCCCCAAAATATCAGCACTTCAGAAGCTGAGGCAGGAGGATAAAGAATGCTGTATAGTGAGACCCTGGGGAAGAGGTGGGGGGGGAGAGAAGCAGGGAGGTTAGAGCAGGGAAAGAGGGGAGGAAAGGAAGGGATGCCTATCCAGCTGAACCTGACATGCAGAGAGTTGAGAAATTCTAATTCCATTTATCTGGTGTAGGTTTTGGAATTTTTCAATGCTATCGGGGCCGGCCTCAAACTCTCCATCCCCCTGCTTCCGTCAAGTGCTGGAATTGATTACAGATATAAACCCCCAACACCTGCAGGCTTTGGGAACTCTCATTCTAAACCAGCGTGCCAAGCAGAGGTTCCGAGTTCACATTTGAAAAGTAAGGTTATGGTCACTGGGTGTTAAAGGGGGCCTGATAACTGGCAGCTATACTAACTTTTCAGAATGGATGCCGGAGAATACCTTCATTTTCCAAGCAGCATGATGCCATGCACATATAGAAGACTGAAGATAAAAACTAAGGCAGAACTATATTGGTTCTTCCTGGAAGGCGTGTGAGCGTGGGGGTGCCCACCTGAGTGAAGGAAAGCGGAAGCAGTCATGCTGTGGAGGGAGAGGAGAGAATCTGTGGCTAGTAACCTGGACCCGTCTGAGAACTAACCTTGAAAAACGAAAACATCGCGGAAGAACGTTGTCAGTACTCTCCTCTGAAACGTGCAAACCCCTTCCTCAATCTCCCTTTGGCACTCTAGAGCAAACGGCGCTAGAAGCCTCCTCCATATCGCGAAGGGTAGAAACAGAGACGCCTTAAGGAGTCCGAGCAAGGCGATGAAAGGCAGTTCCCTTCTGGCTTCCATGTGTCAGCCTTGTCTTCCCGGACAGCCTGTTACGGAAAACAGGTGTTCTACAAGGATCTTTAAAGCCGACGAAGTTCCTTCTAGGAACCGGCGCGGACAGAGCACTCTGCTTCTTCAAATCACAGAGGACTAGGGATGGCGAGGGCAGACTCCCTGGCTGTTGTTGTCTTACCCATTGACAATCCAGTGGAGCGTGAAATGCCTACCCAGAAAGGGCAGGCAAGAGCAGAGGGGAACCACCTGAGTGGCAGCAGCTCAGCTGTGGTTGTTTGACCGATGTTTGAGAAAAGTTGAGGAGAAACTCAAGGCAGATTCAAAGGTGAGGAACACTGGGGGGGGGGGGGGGGTTCTTGCTGGCAGGTCAGATCCAGGCACCCAGCAGCAGCTCTTTGCCCCTACTAAGTATTTTACTTTGCTCAGAAGTCATATGGATTTCATGCATGTACGTGTGTGTGTGTGTGTGTGTGTGTGTGTGTGTGTGTGTGTAGATACATGGGTGTGCATCTATATGTAGCAGCGGTCAAAGGCCTCAGTCCTCACTCTTATGGTGCTGTCCACTTTGTTTTTAAGACCTGGTCTCTTATTGATGAGATTAGAAACGTACACTGGGCTGGTTGACCAGTGAGCCCTGTCTCATCTGATTCACGTATGTTTGGGATACTGAACTTGGGTTCTCACGCTCCCTGATTTCCCTTTCTTGACAGCATCTTCCCTATAACTGGCCCTAACTCATAAGGGAGAGCTAAGTGAGAATTGGGAGCTCTTGAGAATGGATTTCCCATCAGGTTTTGCCTAACCAGCATTCTCTTGGTCCTTGGGGGACTGATTGCCTCCGTTCCGAGTCCTCCCAGCAGATCTTCCAGCTTCCCCATCTGCCACCATCTCCTTCTCGATCACATGGTTGGTTGTGTGAGTCCACATTAGCCAATGTCAGTGGCATCTCTACCAACAATGACTGCTCCACGGATATGTGTATGACATAATTAAGAACAACCAGAGTCCTGCTTGACTCAACACATGGAACAAAAGGAATCTGAGTCTCAGAACACTGAAAGAACTGCATCCAGCCATCGCTCAACCTACCAGGTCCATGAAATTTCATATTATAGATTTTTACATTGTGCTTTGTAACTAACAACTGAAAACATGGTAATGACTACAAATAAACAAAATGTTAACATAAACAATCTTTAGGAAGTAAAAAGAATAATTGTAATTATTTATTATACATCCATTTGAAATAAATACTTACACTGTGGTACTAAGTGTGTCTTTCATTTGAATATCTCACTTAGCAAATGAAGTCGCCTGAGACTCAAAGATTGCTTGAGAAACAAAGCTTCACAAATGTCTGGGGTCTGGGGAGCTGCTGGCAGTACGTACCATCAGATCAGAGGAGGCTGGCTCTGCAGTTGGCACTCACAGGTCTGAGATCTGGAGGCAAAACAAGCAATTAGGCTGTGAGCGTCACCCAAGACCAGCTGCTTCTTTAGTCTGTAGTAAAGCTAATCCAGGATTCACTGCAATGGAGCAGCAAGGAGCACAGTGGAGGCAGGAGGATCCTATGTGAGGACATTTCCTCCCCGTATGTGACAAACCTTTATCTTCCTTCATCTTCCCTTACAACCTCCTCCGATGGGACAGGGGAATGACAGTCTAAGGAATACGCTCCAAAGTCCCATTAATGAGCATTTCCTTGATTTTATGTCAATTCCCATCCCCAATTATGAAATGCATAGTCTGTCTCCCTAACAATTCCGTTGACCTAAGTCTGATTTGTATTACTACAGCAACCTTGCACAGCTCTGGTAACGTTTAAGGAAAATAATTTATTGTTGCAGTTCTGGATAGGATGTCAGAGATGAAGGAGCCCTTATCTGGGAAGGAGCCTTCTGACAAGCCATCCCATGATAGAAGTCACAAGGGTAAGCACACACTCAAGAAAGGGCAAGAGTTGAACTCCAAGCTTCAAACGCTTCAATAATTGGCATCAATCTACTCAAGACAAACTACTGTGAGGCCTTGTTCCCCTCCCTAAGGGACACTGGCAGTTAAAGGTTATTGGGAGGGATAGTCATTTCTTTCATGGTTCAGCCACTGCTAAGTTGTACTTGCCCTAGTAGAGAACCTCCCACCCATGCCAAGGCAAAAAGCATTAAACTTAGTGGATCAACACACAAAAAGAAGAAAGGAACTTGTTTAGGAGAGGGTTCTAGCAGGAGAGGAATGAGATAAAAGAAGGGGGGCATGAGGTGAAATGAATGAAATTCCTTGATGATGATGTGATGATGGCAGTGGTGGTGGTGATGATGATCATGATGATCATGATGATGGTGGTAGTGATGATGGCAATGGTGGTGGTGGTGGTGGTGATGATGATGATGATGATGGTGATGATGATGGCAATGGTGGTGGTGGTGGTGGTGATGATGATGGTGATGATGGCAATGGTGGTGGTGGTGGTGGTGATGATGATGATGATGATGGTGATGATGATGGCAATGGTGGTGGTGGTGGTGGTGATGATGATGATGATGATGGTGATGATGATGGCAATGGTGGTGGTGGTGGTGGTGATGATGATGGTGATGATGGCAATGGTGGTGGTGGTGGTGGTGATGATGATGATGATGATGATGGTGATGATGATGGCAATGGTGGTGATGATGATGATGATGATTGTGATGATGGCAATGGTGGTGGTAGTGGTGGTGGTGGTGATGATGATGCTAAACAGAGCCACTATTCTTTATTTGGATTAGAAGGGCAAAGGTCCCTAGAAAAGGGAATTCCTAGTTAGTCCTTCTGAGAGAGTGATTGTCCATCTTTAGATCTTCCTAATTACTATCCTAGGGCATCGTGTGAAAATGCAGTGACTGGTCCAGAAAGTTTAGGGGTGGGGCTGATAAGGAGCATTTCAAGGAAATTCCCAGAGATGCTGGTGATTTGGACCCAACCCCATTTCAAAAAGCAAATCTTGGGGCATAGGCTGCTCATGATCACCTTTGGCTATGTAACCGAGAGCAGGAATCTGTTGTATACAATGTGTCAATAAATAAAACCAAGGAAGTAGACTAAGATGAAAATCCTTTTCCTACAGTTGGGCTGGGGTTAGAGACCTCACCTCTAGCCTATTGGACTTGATATTTAGTAGCCTCTCTGAGCACCTGCTCCCTTTCATTCCTTTTCTTTTCTCTCTTCTCTCCTCAGTAACAGTAGCAAAATGTCACCCAGGGTCTCTGGCATATGCGGGGAGCCTCAGTGGCGGTGTCCCTAAAATAGGAATCGTACTGTCAGTATTTGAGTTGCAGCAAGAACTGTGCAGCTCATAGGAGGAACTTGAAGCATAGTTGTTATTTGGTATTATTCATACTCCTGAAAGAGTGACAGCTTCCTTCGCTCCACACAGAAGGAACAGAGGAAAATATGACTTGTCTTTGCATATTCCAGCAGTGCGCGGGGTGCTGGGATAAATTGACTCATAAATTTCTAAAGCATTTTGAATCCATAATATTCAATCAGTTTTTCAGGTGGGGGAAAGTGAGACTTAGAAAGGATAGTCAATTTTTATCTAGATTCACAAGGCTGAGTTAAAGCCATACTCCCCCCTCCACACACACACACATCCCGCCTCCCCAGCGGGCACAGGATGTGGGCTGGCAGTGCCAATGCACTTAGATGTCTGCTCACTGTCAAGGCTCCCGTTCCGTCCCACGTACCAGGCACATCCTCTGTTTACAGGACACAAGTCTAGATGGCATCGTCCCCTGTGTTATTGCTCTGTTCTCACACTCGGAGCTTTGGTGAGTCAGTAGCAGTCAAATCCAAGGACAGTTTGTACAGCCCTCACTCCAAGTCACTGGGAAGGTGTCTGAAGCCCCAAAGGTCACTGGGTGAAGGTGTCAAAGTGGGCAGACAGATGGCCTCTCACCTCTTTGCGGGAGAGAAATGTTGAGTGAGCCAAGGGTTCAAGGACATCCTCTCTGAGACCCAAACAGGTCTGAATCACCAGGCCCACATGTTTTCTTGTTCAGATCTGGGTGCCAAGCCAGGCAGGACCTGCCCGACTAAGGTCTAGGATAGATTCACAGGGCATAAATATGTTGACATGTCACCACATAAACCTGGCTCCCTTCATCCATGGCTTAATTCCATCTCAATAGTCCTCTTACAGAGAGAGTGCTTGCTCCCCAGAAATGGCTTCTCCCTTTACATAGACAGAGCTGCCACTGGAGGGAGGGGTGGCTGTCATATTACTGCCCTCCTTTCCAAGCGCCCCCTGACTTCTTAGAGGAGTCATTTGACTGTTCCACACCACTGAGGAGAAGTGACATATATCACTCTTGGGACGATGCAGAAACTCTACCACCCTCACTTTTCTCCTCCTCAGTAAGAAAGGAGCCCCCAGGAAAGAGGAGTTGAGGTCCCGACTCATTGCATGGAAGGTTTCCCGGCCCAGGGTCACCCACATAAAAGAGTTGATGAATAAAAAATGAAGTCTTATTTCCATGCCATTGATACTCTCAGATCTGTCTATTGGGGCAATTAGCAGTGTTCTTATTTGGATGCCAGCATTGAGGTAGCAGCAGAAACATGAGACAACACTCTGTGTTCAGAACTTTATCAGTCTTGTAGAGCCTTCAGACACTTCTGGCAGATCATCCCCATCCTAACTTAGAAACATAGAAAACATGGCTTTGATATGTTGCAGCATTTATTCTAACTCATGGACTTAGCAAATAATAGCCATACAATTTAGAAACTTCTGCCCGATGGCAGGTGCAAGAAATGTTCCCTCTAAGACTGTGATCTTGAAAAGCCGTTAAGAGTTTCTTTCCAAGTTTCTAAGTAAGAACCTGTGGCCTGTTCTCAGTGCTCTCTCCTCTCCTACAGACCTGACCCCCATCACGAGTGCTGGAGAAGAAAACAAGAAGAGGGACAGCCATCTTCCTCCTTCAGACTAGGTCACCCAGGGAATAAGAGGAGCCCCCTTCCTCGCCTCTGTCACCCACATCTGGCCCAGCTCCAGAGAGGCAGCAGTGAGTTGATGTGGCCAGTGTAGGTTTCTCGTGTGTCTCAAACGTGGTATTGGCAGGTTGTGGTGCAACCAAGTTCCAGTAAATTTCCCAACAGGGGTGACTCAAAAACAATTCAAATTTAAGCTTGCAAAGGTGGCCAAGCTACAAGGTGTAAAGTGTGCCAAATTCAGAGAGCACTTACGACCCTGGCAACAACATTGCTGTTGAGTGGAAAACACACTGGGCTTGGAGCTAGAAGCCAGAGATCTAAAGACTGTCTCCAGGGCTGATGTGCTACCTGTAACCAAGACACACTGCTGACGTGTCAGGACACAGCCTCTGAGGAGCTTCCTCCTTTCTGGAAAGGGGGTGTGGCCGGTGGGGAAGTGCAACCCAGTCTTCCTCACAGAGCCATCAGGGAATCCCCTGTCTTTCAACTTGGTACTCAGCATCCTCAAGCCTAGCATTTTCTGCCTGGACTGGGATAACAGGGCCCTCGGAAAGGAGAGGTCCAGCACCTTCCTACCCACATTCCCTACAGGGCCATCCTACTTCTGTTTAATCTCATCCAGAGCTCTCTACTCTTGGGGCTAGATGGTTGGCTCAGTGGGTAAACTGTTTGCTTCACAATCGAGAGAATCTATGTTCAAGTGCTGAGCACCCATATTTTATAGACAAGCAGGGTGGACAAAACCAAAGCTCTTTAGGCTGCCATCTGAAGTATCCCATGATACAATCATGACTTCATGTCTATGGTATATACCATTAATAAACCTTCACCCTACGCTTGGCCGGGACATGTCTCCCACTTCCTTGAGCTCTTTCCTCTCATGAGCACCTTTTAATTCCCCTGAAGTGGTGGGCCTTCTCCCAATTATTAAATATTCTAAACCTACCCATCAGGCAAGGCCAGTGTTAGTAATCACATCTGGAAACTGTTCCAGATGTCTGTGCTAGATTTTCACACCTCTTAAGTGATATAATTCTTCTTATCTCCTCTCTTAGTTACCGAGAAAAAGAATCGCATTTCAATCTGACTTCTCATGCAGCTGTCATTGTACCTGGTAAAGGGTTCTTGCAATGTCCTCAGTCAAGGAAGGCTTCGGAAATGGCAGTTGAAAATGGGAGAGTTAGAGCAAGCCACAGGTTAGTGACAAGCATGCCCTGGCCAATTTTCCCTGATCTTACACAATAGAGAATTTACCTCTTGCTGGTTTCATAGTCTCTCAGCAGCTCCCCAGCAGAGCTGACCTAGCTGCCTTGTGTCCATGCAGGGGCTCTGTTGTCTGGGGGTGTTTTGCCTAGAGTTGTGCAGAAGACTGTCCAGGACATTTTAGGGCCAGGCTGGAACCAGTGTCCATTCTGATGACCTGAAGCATTATCCATGAGACATACATCACTGACATCACCTGAGACTCCATAAAAATGCAGGATCCCTACAGACCTACAGAATTATCTTTGTTTAATGGGATTTCTGGGTAATGGGTGGCATCATATTAGAGTGTGACACACAGTAATGAATATCATTTCTGCCTAGGGTTTTTTTTTTTTGACAAAAACTCATCCATATGCTCATCTTAGTCACTTTTCCATTGCTGTGACAACAGCACCATGACCAAAGAAATTTTAAAAAATAAAATTTAATTTAAGGCTCACTGCTGTAGAAGGGGAGTCAGTGACCATTGTGATGGAGGACACAACAGGAGGTATTGGAGCTGCACCTCACCTACAACCATGAGGCAGAGAGAGAGGCAGAGAGACCAAACTGGGAATTACATGGGATTTTTTGAAACCTCAAAGCCCACCCCCAGTAACACACATCTTCCAACAAGGCGATGCCTTCTAATCCTTCTGAAAGAGTTCTATCAACTATGCACCAAGTATTCAAATCTATAAGTCTATGGGGTCCATTTCTATTCAATCACCACAATAGACCCTAACCTTAAGGGTAGGACCAATAAGGAAATGGTTCAATAAGGAAATTGGACAATGAGGAAAGCTAGACTATTCCCCCAATCCTGTCTTAGTTTGTTTCTCTGTTACTATGAGAAGACACTAAATAAAACTAACTTTAGGGAGGAAGGGGTTTGTTTTAGCTCGCAAGTCACAATCCATCAGAGAAAGAAGTCACAGCTGGGGCTCAAAGTAGGAACCCTGGAGGAATATTGTTTACTTGCTCACTCCCCCATGGCTTGCTCTCTTGCTCTCCTGTACAACCCAGGAAACCTTGCCTAGGGTTGGTACCATCCACACTGGGTGGGACATCCTTCATCAACCATCAGCCAAGAAATTCCACCACCACCACCCCTCCGACATGCCCACAAGCCAGTCTGATAGAGGAATTCTTCAACAAAGGTTCCTTCCTCTCAGTTGTCTCAGTCTGGGCCAAGCTGACAAAACTTCAATCAGCACATGCCCTAAGACCCAAGCATGTGTGTGGTGGACAGACAGACATGTAGGAAAAACACCACATACATAAAATATTTTTAACTTGCTTTTTAAAAGATGGACTGGATACAGTTCCCACTGCAGGTTAAATCTCTCTGCCCCCAGGTTCCCTGTTGTGCAGTAGCAAGGAGAGCAGGGTGTGGGTGCTGGGGGAAGAGATGAGTGGTTTCAAGATGGCTGGAGCCAGCGAAAGGGCAGGGACCTCCGAGGCATCTGTGGGAAGATGGAATCCAGGGAAAGGCCACCTTAAGTGACCCCTGAGCCAATGGGGTTAAAAGAACACCTTTCCCTTAAGAAAGCACTAAGGACCACAGGAACTAAGCAGCCACACTGACTGAAAACTGATTTTCTGCAACGTTTGAATTTGTTCTCACTAATTCCATGGTTTCTGTTCCTTATTAACTGGGATTTTCATTATTCTCTATCTTTTTGTTTGTTTGCTTGTTTGTTTTTCCAGAACACAAAGACTCGAGGTTCAACTACTTGAGGTCCCTCTTTTCTTTCTGGCCAATTAACTATTACCAAGCAGGGGGAGGGTTGGGGGATAGTAAAGACAATATTTTAGAACTCATTTTCCAAATATAAAGTGCAGAAAGAGACCTTAGTAATATTGGTAATTGGTGGTGTTTTATTTGGTACACACTAAGCTCTCTAATATCAAGTTTTGAACCATTCCATTGACATAAGAATAGAGACCATAGTATTTCACCATATACATTAACTTCATCTTGCCCTGTGCCAGATGGCAAACAGGGCAATCCCAAAGCAATCAGAATTTTCCCATTAGTGACGCACTTCTAACGGCAGAGGCCTTCTTCTCTGGATATATGAAGTTCTTACTTATAAACCACAACCACATGATCCATGTATCCAATTGGAAAAAGTATATCTATCCAGAGAAAGCATATATCATGTGAAGTAATTATAGTGTTGAGTTGAAGCTGACATTTCATGACCATTCATGTGATTTAATGCTAGGAGTAAGGGTGGTGTCCCAAGGTTCACTAGGAGCTGGAAGAGCGCATGAGTAACATGCAGATAGATGGATGCCATCAGTGGGATAATTTGGACCAGGTCAAGTGGCCATATGTCTTTTCCTTTTACTCTGAGGATAAGTGGCTTCTCTTAATGAATTGTTCCTCTGATGGCTTTGACAACCGGGTTGATGGCTTCTAAATCTTTCTTTCCAGAGTGGCTTTCTTTACCCCTGTGGTGCTGGGAATTGGGCCCAAGGTTTTATGAATGCTGGGATAAGCGATCTACCACCGAGCCCTATTCCAGGCCCCACCTGGCATTTGATGTTCGTACGTAATCAATTTCAGTGTGGACACCTCTGTCTCTAGAGGACCGATATCTCCAGAAATGACCCATCCCTTCCTGTACTCCGTGTAAAATCATTCAAATCCTTTCTGACTTATTGATAGAGGTGGGGATTCCTTCAGTTTCCTCTTTTTCATTTCTACATAATTAATACGGTCCTTTATGAACTTCTACCCTTACTCTTCCTCCACTCCAACAAGAACTTGAAGAGACTTTTTTTTTTTTAAGAAAATAAAAATCAAACCTACAGTACAAGAATATCAACCAAATAGAGGGTGCGTGGAAGCGAGTACAGTGGCTTCCCAACACTGGATAAGGAGGAAGTTGGAAGGCAGATGAAGCGGCAAGTTTCTCAAAGGCAAAAGCAGTGTCGGAAACACTTATCAAGATGTGTGAATCACGGGTCTTGTCAGATTAGAGGAAACGCCAGCTGCTTTGAACAAGCAGGGCTTTCTTATGTAACAAAAGCAACAGAGTCAGCAGAAGTGGGTGGTATAGACTATCACACAAGGTGACAGAACCTAAGGAACCTTCCTCTCACCCCTCCCCACCCTGTGCAGGTCTTGTTTATTTAACAATTAGAACTGACTTAGCCAAATTGCTTAGCGAATGCCTTGATTAGCTTCCCTTTCAGGACCACTTGAGGAAGAGTGGAGGGCAGGAAACGGTCACCACATTCTGTTCTCTTCCGCTTCCGGGAAGATGGTGTTTCACTGAGTGGCTTCAAATCAAAGATTAACTCTGGGTGTGACAGCACACACCTGTACTGCCAGAATTTGGGAGGCTGGGGCAGAAAGTTCATGAGTTCAAAACTTACCTCGGCTACATAGTAAAAGTCTGTCTCAAAAGTAAAATTAGAGACAGTAAGATGGCTCAATGAGTGAGAAGGCTTGGTGCCAAGTGTTCAAGCCTGAGTGTTCAATATCTGGGGAAAATTTGGAGAAAAGAGAGAACCAGTTTCTACCAGTGGACTTCTGACCTTCACAGGTGTTACATGGCACTTTCATGCCCCCACTGCCCAAAACATAAATAAACAGAAGAATGAATAAAAGTTTTAATAAAATATGAATCTAAAAGATATATACTGAGAGTCTTTTGGGATGTGGCATCTCATTGTCTACCTTCACCTACCAACACTGCTCCCATTCCTGGTCCTCAAAAAGCTCCCTCTTCTTGGTCTGGACCATGTCGCCTACCAAGCTTAAGCGTCAGCTCCCTGCTCCATGTACTTATTGATACTCTACAACCTGCCTAAATCTCTTTGTACTGCCAAACAGAATAATTAAAATGAGTCAACTTCCAAAGAATAGTGACTTATTGACTTCCACTTCTAGAACAGTGGTTCTCAGCCTTCCTAACGCTGTAATCTTTTAATACAGTTCTTTATGTTCTAGTGACTCCCAATCATATTACTACTTCATTACTGAGTCTTTGCTACTGTTATGAATTGTAACATACATATCTGATATGCAAATGGTCTTGGGTGACCCGCCCCCCCCCTGCCCCGAGGGGTTTCAACCCACAGCTTGAGAACTGCCACTCTGGAGAGTTAAAAAGTCCAGAATCATGGTGTTATCAGCTGGTAAGGGCCTTCTGACTGAGCCATCCCACAGCACAAGGCAAGAGAGCCCACCAGCGAGAAGGATTGGGTGTGTTTGTACAACTGCAATGAGTTGCACCACACAGCTTCTTACAATCAGTTCACTGAAGATAATGGCACGTATCTATTGAGAGGAAAGACTACGCTTGCTGTTAAGAGAATGGCCCATTAGAATGGCAGTCTCTTGGAGGAGGATATGATAGAGGACAGAGTCTTACTACATAACCCAACTGGTCTTGGCTCAGCCTCCTAAGTGTTGAGATTACAGGTATGCACCGCCACAGCCATAGAATGACAGCCCTTGAACAGAAACGGGAAGGTCAGTCAGCAGAGCTGTGAGACACCTTTCACACTGATGTTGGCCGTGAAACCCTTCTCTCTACTTCAAGCAACAGTGTTTACAGTTACAAAGCACAGGCTTAGTCTCAGTGTCCCTTAATGTCCCTCCATGTCCTTCACATCTGGACCCATCAGCAATAATAAAGGAGATAGGGTTAACATAATCTGTTTTATTTCTAGACAAAAGGACAAAAGCTGGGGCTGGGAATGTAGCTCAGCTGATGCAGTACTTGCTCGACGTGTGCAGAGCCTGGAATCCAACGCTAATAAAACATAAAACAGACATGAAGACATGACTATAATTTCAGTATAATTTCAGAAGGAAGCAAAAGTTCAAAGTCATCCTCAGATACAAGTGAGTTCAAGGTCAGACCGAGATACAGGAGACCCTACTTAAAAGGAAGGAAAGAGGAAGAAAAAAGGGGAAGGAGGGAAGGAGGGAAGGAGGGAGAGAGGAAGAGAGAGAGGGATGGAAGGAAGGAGGGAGGGAGGGAGGGAGGGAGGGAGGGAGGGAGGGAGGGAGGGAGGGAGGGACAAGGGTAGGAAGGGAAGGCAGAAGAGACCAGCCTGTCTACACATGAAGCCCAGCCCAGTAAGAACTCAAAAAAAAAAAAAAAACAACTTTGTCTCAAAAAAATAATTAAAAAATAATGAAAGAAAGCAATCTGGAAAGATTGCCCAGTGGGCAGCAATGCTTGCCTCAAAGCCTGTTGACCTGAGTGTGACCCTCAGAGCCCATAAGGGCAAAGGAGAAGACAGGCTCCTATAAATTGTCCTTTGACTTCCACACATGGGTTGTGGCATGTTTGCCCTCCCAAACAAATAAAATAAAATAAAATAAAATATAAAATAAAATAAAATGGAGAGAGTGAGTGATGGGGAGATAAAGAGTAGGGAAGAGGTGTGGAAGAGAAAGAAATAGAGAAATGCCTTTTCTAGGGATGATGAATATTGTTCTGTTAATAGGTATACACACACACACACACACACACACACACATTGTGTGACCCTGTGTAAGATCAGCTTCTCACTATAGGTTGCTGTCAAGAGTTTAGTCCCTGTTTTGTGTCCCCTGTCTATCCCATGACCTCAGGCGTAGGTGGGCCTGACAGTTGTCACTCTAGATTCACTAGTTTGCTGACAGCCCTGCAGAGCAGTGGAGAGAGGAGACCTTTGGAATCTTCCAGACTTGGATCTGAATCTGAACTATGCCACTGGTGACAGTCCGCCCCTGGGCATGCCACTCTCCCTCTCATGACCACAATTTCATTATCTCTCAAATGCAAATAATAATGGCCATCTTACAGGATAATGATGAGGCACAAATGAGAAAATATAAACACTCAAGGCATACCGTGTCATAATGTTCAAAAAATGTTAATTATTATCATTATTAATTTAAATATTTTATTATGACCATCATTATCATTATTATTTTCAAATTGCATATAAATTGCTTGTTTGCATCTGTCTTCCTAGACAAAGTTCGTCATGGGCACTGTGGCAGTCTTTATCCGTGTACTTCCAAGGCAAAGTTTTATTCCGTGTAAACTGATTGTGTCAATGGTAACTCCAAAGCCATCGCCAGCACCAGCAGGTGCAGACCATTAGTGCGCAGCCTGAGAAGTTTAGAAAAGACCTTCCATTCAGCTAAGAGCCCTTTGGAAACAAAATGAAAAGTAACAAGGATGACTAAGCATGGTAAAGGGATTTATTATGAGGTGAGATCACCTACATAATTTTGTTTCAATCTCGGAACCATACTGCCAAAGAAATTATGATTCCCAGGCTCCTTTATGAAGCTCACCAAAGGGGAAGGACTTTCCCAGAATGTAGGAGCCAGTCTGTTGACTTCAAGCTGGGTTCTTTACCTCGTCCTAGGAACTTGTAAGTATTAGCTTATGTCCAAGAGCAACCAGGGCGAAAGATGGACAGAAACATCCCTGGGCCTCTCTTGTTTCAGTACTTCAATTCTGGGTTAAAAAAAAAAAATGTGGTTTTTTAAACAGTACTTGTGGGTGATTCTGTTCCAAGTAGACAAAAAAGTTATTCCCCTTCTGTCTTCTTCTCTCCCTCCTGTCCTCTCCCTCCTCTCCTCTCCCTCCTCTCCTCTCCTCTTCCTCCTCTCCTCTTTTCTCCCCTCCTCTCCTCTTTTCTCCCCTCCTCTCCCCTGCTCCCCTTTCCTCTTCTCTGCTCTCCTCTCCCTGTTCTCCTCTCCCCTGCTCTCCTCTGCTCTCCTCTCCCCTGTTCTCCTCTCCCCTGCTCCCCTCTCCACTCCTCTCCCCTGTTCTCCTCTCTTCTCCCTGATCTCCTCTCCTCTCCCCTCTTCTCCTTGCTCTTCTCCCCTCTCCCCTGCTCTCCTCTCCCTTGTTCCCCTCTCCAGTCCTCTCCTCTCCCTGCTCCCCTCTCTACTCCTCTCCCCTGCTCTTCTCTCCTCCCCCATCTCCTCTCCTCTCACTGCTCTCCTCCCCCCTCTTCTCCACTCCTCTCCCCTGCTTTCCACTTCTCTCCTGTCTTACTTTTGAAGGCCTTGCTATGAATCCCAAACTAACCTTAAACTCACCATGCAGCCCAAGCTGGCCTGGAAGTCACAGCTCCCCTTCCTGTGCTTTCTGGGTGCCAGGATTTCAGGCATGCCCAGCCATGCCAGGCCCCAATGCATGTGTTTAAAACACAAAGCCAGGGTGCCATACATATTTGTGAATTTTTCCAAGGGCAGTTGCAGTTAAAAGCAATACCTAGATCTGGAATCAGGATGTTCCTAATGGCTTCACGTCACCTCTTGAACATGTCTTAGACCCAGGCACTAACAGAATGAAAGGAAAATCCCCTGGCCAACAGTGCCTGCACCAAAGGTAGAGGTGGCTCACATCTCCACGATGCCATGATAAGGACATTGAAGGAACAAGAGAGCTTAAGGATTTAGGGAGATTGGCGCTGTGCTTTCTGTGCGGCATCTTAATTCCCTCAGCCAGCATTAGCGTCCCAGCCTGTAGACCCCAGAACTCACTGTGGAGGATGTCACATGTTAATTTTCATGTCTTCCTCCTAGAGAAAGGGGTGAAAAGCAGGGTGAGCAGAGGAATCAATCCTTTTGTCTTTATATCCCTGATCCCAGAGCCAGACACCAGGCAGATCTCGCTAAGGGTGACTTCCAGATGCCGAAGAAACAGAATGTCATGATTATTCTTTGTACCTTGTTTAATAAGTGTTTCTAAGCTGCCCTTGTCTCCTTCTGGTCATTAAGTATGACAACTTCTATAATTCAAAGGACAGGTCTTTTTTCCCCTAAAACCACGACAGACTTCATACACTTTTCAAGGAAGACATTAAAAACATAAAAGAGTATTTCTCATGAACTATAAAAATGATAAACAATAAGCTATGTGGTTCATGAAAGATCATATGCCGTTTTTGAAAAAATATTATGCTTTCACTGGGAACAATGTGTCTGGAGATGAATTTACCATCCCTGTTACCAGGCCTTGACTAGCCTGTCAGTTCCCCAGGGAAAGATGGGACATGAGATTCTGTGGCAGTGCCAATCACTAGCATTTTTCAGATGACTTTCGTAGACCTGACCCATCACACAGTCACTTCGGGGCTCTGGATCCCACAGACCACACACTCACAGAGAGCGAGGACCATTCCCACTTTATAGCCCCAGCACTGGGATCAGGAATAGCAGAGCTCCTAAGGGGTAGATCTGGAATCTCCTTCTATTTGCCCTTCTGGGTGATTTATCTCAGTGAGACCAAGGGCTAAGGGCTAAGGGACAGGGACCTACCCATACATCACGCATGACAGAATTTCCTCCTTCATTAATCCCCCAAAATATTCCTTTATTTGTATTTCCTTTAATGTAGTCGGCTGTGAAATCGGTTCCATATCCCGGCCTTTATATACAACCATGTAGTGTTCCTGGGAGTGTGAACATCTCTTCACGATCTTGATTTCAATTCATTTGGATACACGCTCAGAAGTGGAGTTCCTGGAACATATGGTGATTCCATTTTCAATCTTTTGAGAAATCGCTGTACTGTTTTCCACTGAAGCTACAATATTTGGCAAGCAAGATGCATAAATTCAGGATTCTGCCTGTTCCACACAGCACCTGTGACTAAAGACACTAAATACCTTTTTGAAAGGTGTCCCAACCACACACATAAGTGATGGAGGTACTGGAAAACATCAGAAACTGCCGATGTCTCGGTGGGAACCTCCAATTGCCCCGCACCGCGCTCCTGTGTCTGCGTTCGACGCGCTTGAACCCAGTTCACGAGATTCGGGCAAGGGGCAGGAGGTTAAAAAACACAAAGACTCACACAGACAGAGAGACAGCAACACGGGTCATCTTGAATTCCCCAAGAATGCCCCCTTTATTGTGTTCAGGGGCAGTAATTATACAGAGATAGCCACGCCCCAGCCAAACCCACCAGAAACCACTCTGCCATCAGGAACTCCTGAAGGGCTCGTGCTCAGAACAGCTATAGGCACTCAGATCAGGGAATTACAAGAAATTCAGGATCTGGGGTCTCACTGCTCCCAACAAGAAACAGGTAAATTTACCATCTTGATGGTTTGGGAGCAGTGTTTGCTTGTGTCCAAATTCATCAAATTGTATTTATTAGATAAGTTTTCCTTATCAATTACACCTCAAAAAGAGCCGTTAAGCCTGAGAGCATAACTGATTGGTGGAGCACTTGCTCAGTGAGTACAACGCTAAAGAGGAAGAAGCAGAAGTTGACAAGAAAGTCAGCTCATGTCTATAATCCCCACAACCAGGAGACGTAGGCAAGAGGATACTTGCATCTGAGACAAGCCTGGACTATAGCAAGAGTTCCAGGCCAGCCAGTGTCTACATAGTCAGGGTTTGCCTCAAACAAACAAACAAGCAGACTTTAAAGAGTCTGTCCCACATCAGTGTTGATACACTTAACATTAGAAAACCATGTATTTAAAAATGCCTAAAATGGCAAAGTTTACCTTTCATGTTTTAGAAACCCCAAGACAAGAGAGGGGCAGGGAGGAAATGAGGGAAGGCCGAAAATGAAAAGAGATTCAACTGTAGGTTGTTAACTTGTGTGCCTTGATATTTGCCTATAATCTCAACACACAGAGAGGTTGAAGCAGCAGGATTGAGAGCTGGAAGTTTGAGACCAATTCACATTGCAAAGCATGACATGCACACACACACACACACACACACACACACACACACACACACAGTCCTTTTGAGTCTCAGTCTTACAGGTTTTGTGTAAGATGTAAGAAGCTCCACGAGCAGACTAGAGAAAATGCAGGAAGAAAAATTACCCTCCCCTTCAAACCCACCTGACCCCATCGCCAGAGTCCCTCGCCAAGTCACTAAACAGAAACTGTGCTTCCTGGGGGGGAAATCCATTTTACAAACTGCATGCAAAAGTCAACACATCCCTGAACATGTCCAGGCTTCATCCAGGTCAGACGGCGACAAACACATGCGGCCAAAGGGAAGCCCAAGCCCTCGCTGAATAAAGCTCGAAATGAGCAGACTGAGATGAAGATGAGAGAAGTGTGCCCCACAAAAAAATCCAGCACCCCCAAGTGATAAGGCATCTGATCAACGTTAACAAAACACCTTCTTGGTTTTTCCATTTGACATTTAAGCAGAGATGCTTTTCCCATACTCTCCCGTGTATCCTCTTGTGGGGTTTCCTGGGAGCATACTATTCTACCACCTTCAAGGCTCTTTTGGTTTTGTGGTTGGGCTCTATCCAGTCACTTCCCTGTCATACGTCATTCGGTAATGAATACAGCTGTGTATGAACAAGCATTTTCTAAAAGTTTAGGATTAGGAATTGAGCTACAGCCCCAGAAGTGAAATGTGGGTCTCTTGGGCATGGCTATCACACAAGCAACATTATGCTTTCTGAAAGGCATCAAACAACAGTGCAACTCCATATTTATAAAGCTGGGTGCAACTGTACCCTGGGTCATCTCCATAGATGCAGTGCTGTGAAATTACAGGGAGCCCAGGGTTTTGTCTTTGTGTTTTTGTCTCAACTCATCGTTAAATCATATTGAAATTCTTAGCTCAATCTTTTTTTGAGTTCACTGTTCCTTGTTTGTTTGAGACAGGGTCTCACTAGCAGTCTCTCTTTGTCCTCTCAGCAATCCTCCTGCCTTTGCCGTCTAAGTTCTGGGATTGTAGATATGTGCCGCCACCTGCCTTAGTTCAATCTTTGTGTGTTTTGAAGCGCAGTCTGAAGGAATAGAGGCATGTGACAGCGATGAGAAGAGACAGGAGCAGCACATGAGCCCCGTGTCCTTTACTGTGTCATGCACAGAAGTGTCATTGGTGCTCCCGAGTACAAAATTTCAGCAAACCCACATGTGTGGGGGTTCGGTGAGACAGGTGGAGGAGGGAGTTGGTTCTTTTACTGATGAAGCCTGGGTCAAGAAAGGAGGCTGGGTGCTGACTGTCCTAAGAGGCGAGGATTTTGTTTCATTTTGGTTTTGTTTCTTAGTCTTACTTTTTACCTGTGTGAGTGTTTTGACTGCAGGCTTTAAATGGGAAGCAGAATGTGCTTCCAATGGGCACCAACCACATCACATGCTTCCTCACTGGTAGGGTTTCCCTGTTTTTGTTAATTTAGTTTTCTTTAAATCCATCCTTATTCATTCATGGGACAAAGGTAGGTGTGATTTCAACACAGGCTAGTGTGCCCTGGCCTGGTGGCCTAAGTCTATAATTCCAGCACTCAGGAACTGGAGGCAGGAGGGTCAGGAATTCAAGGTCTATCTGACTTATATAGTAAGAGCCTGTCTCAGAAAATAAATAATAAAGTAGACACTCCTGAACAAGCCACAGGACATATATTCCGAAAGTGGGACACAGAATATCTCAGTGACCCAGGTAGGATCTGCCACCCCCTCCCCCTGTCCAAATGAGTTCAGGCACATCATAGGAGTCCAAATCGGATTTTACTGGGTGCAAGCTTCCTTCTTCTCCCCACCCTTCTCTGCCTGCCTTCTGGCTCAACAGCAGGCTGGTGGCTTTTCTGCCCAATCTAATCAGTGACTGGCACCCGGGCCAACTGCTTCAGATACGGACGGATTGATAGTGCTGCTTTGGGGGCTAGTGTTTGGTAAAAGGTGGCTAGTTCTTTATTGCCTTGTACTCTGTGACTCAGGCTCCTTGTTTACCTGATTGCTGGGAAATCTTTACAGCCTTGTTCTATCAAATATTGTTCTCTTTGGATTCAGGCCTCATTTCTCTAAAATGATGACTGAGCTTTGGACCGCAGTAAAGTCAGCCTCGCTATTCAGAGCTGGCTTCTTATAAAACTGCAAAGTTCTTCTGAAATCATTATTGTGTCAGAGGGCCACCTGGCATTCAGTGTGCAAAATCTTCCTGGTTTGATACCCCTCAGCTTGTAGAAGAACCCGTCTAACCGCCGAGGCAATAGGCTTTTGTT
Organism: Arvicola amphibius; assembly: GCF_903992535.2. Taxonomy (NCBI): domain Eukaryota; kingdom Metazoa; phylum Chordata; class Mammalia; order Rodentia; family Cricetidae; genus Arvicola; species Arvicola amphibius. Next base: position 106,329,602 of record NC_052057.2, on the reverse strand, counting down.
TTTGTTTTGTGCTGTTGGGGATTAACTCTAGACCTCAGGCCTGCTAAGAAAGTACCCACCACTGAGACACCTCCCCAGCCATTTATAACGTTCTCATTTTGATAGTCTCACTTAAGTCGTGAAGGCTAGCCTTAACCTCACTCTGTATGTAGCCCAGGCAGGCCTTGAACCTCCTGCCTTAGCCATATGAGTAGCTGAATAGTGTGTGCCACCATGCCTGTCTGACAGTACTTTCCTTTCTTATTTTCTTTTCTTGGGGGACGAGTGTTTCAGTTTTGTTTTGTTGTGTTTTTGTTTTCTTGAGGCAGGCTTTCTCTGTGTAGCCTTGGCTGTCCTGGAACTTGCTCTGTAGACCAGGCTGTCCTGGAATTCACAGAGATCCGCCTGCCTCTGCCTCCCAATTGCTGAGATTAAAGGCGTGCGCCACTGCTATCCAGCTCTACTGGTAGTTTTCAAAAGTGGCTACACAATAGAATCAACTAGCCAGCTTCATACATGGGGATGCCTGTGTCTCACCATGCAAGACCCTATCTTAATTGCTCTAGGGTTCGTCCTGAGCAATGGAAGGAGGACAATTTCTCCAGGTGGTTCTTTATGAGGCCATAATGTTGGGATTACTTAGAGACACAGCTGTATGGTCTCATTGATTTTAATTTGGAAGGAGCCCCAGGAGAGCAGTGGGAGCATCAGTCCCTGGATAAGCAGGATTCAGCTAAGCTGTTGATTGACAAGTGTGGTGCTCTCTCTTCTGGGCATTGCAGAAGTGAAGAAGACAGGCGCTTAGGCATGGGGAGTGGATTTGGGGGCAGGGGGTTCTGAGATTCTCCTGTACAGTAGGGTGATATGGCTAACAGCAATGTATTGAATGTTTCAAATTAACTAAAAGTTGAACGTTCCAGTCACAAACAAATGAGAAACATTTGGGGCATACACATGTGCCAAAATAGCAAACTGTGCCTCATAATTAGTTAGTATCAGCTAAAAGTATAATTAGGTCAGGTGTGATGGCGCATGCCTGTAATCCTCGCACACAGAAAGCAGAGGCAGGTGAGTCTCTGTGAGTTTCACCCAGCCTAGTAGTCTACAGAGGGAGTTCCAGACTAGCCAACAGAGTGAGATCCTGTCTCGAAAAGGCAATGAATGAATGAATGAATGAATAAATAATAAATTAATTAATTAATTAATTAATAATAAAAGTAAAATAAATTTTAGGGCTGGAGAGATGGCTCTGGGTAAGGGGGCTTGCTATTCAAGTGTAGGGTTCTGAGTTCAAATCCTAGCACACAAAGAGCAAGGCTCAGTCATGCGTGCCTACAATTCCAGTGTTGTAGGAGATGGAGACAGGATTTCAGGGACTTGCTGGCCTCCAGCCTAGCTGCAGGCACAGGGAGAGACCCTGTCTCAGCGGAATAAGACTAAGGGTGGAGGGGCAGGCACCTGACGTCTTCCTTTGGATTCCACACTTACACATGCTCTTGTACATTCACCACAAAAAATACATACATAAACACACACACACATACACACACACACACACACATACATACATACATACATACAATTTAATGGGAAATGAATAAGATAACATCCCTACCTGGAGGAGCACAAGGATGGAGGGCAAGTAAGAAAGTCAGGAAGATGATTGGGGGAAGGAGGAAGCCGGAGATGACAGATAAACCCATGTTCCATGTGTGTGTGTTGCCTTTAGAAGGGGACTTCCAGGCGCTCTTCCCAAAGTTGATAAATCAGATCCCCATGTGTCAGGAAGAAAAACAACAAAGTTACAAAGCAATAGGACCTCAAGTCAGGGACACATTTTGTTCACCTTTGTGTTTCAAGTCACCAGTACAGTGCAGGTACCAAGTTGCTGGAGACCCACAAACGTTTGAAGACTAAATGTCCTGAAGTAGTTGTTGTGTAACTTGATAAAAAAATAAATAAATAAAAGCAAAAAGGCTGGGCCATTTGTCGGAGCCAAAACATGCAAACTTAGAACGTTCTGGAGCTTGGCAGTTCCTATGCCTGGGCTGTTCATAGCTCCTTCCTGGCCCTGACAGGGACCGTTTTTAACAGTGTTGCAATCACTGACTACCAGCACATACTAAATAGAAAAGGGCGCTGGGGTTGGAGTGAAAGTGGGGGATGGGGCGCTAGGCTTAGGAACTGCTCTTTCTCCTACAGACTAGATTGTGGAGGTGGGGAGTTCAGACTTTCTCCTATACTGAACATTTTTTATGGCCTGACTTGACTGGTCACCAGGCACCGAGGTATTTGGTTAAGTGTTTTTCTGTGTGTGTATCTGGGGGAGTTCGGGGAATTAAGAATATAAGAGTCAGGAGACTAATAAAGCAGATTGCCTTCAGGCCTCTTTTAAGGCTGGATGAAGGAAGGGATGCTCGCCCTCTACCTGACTCTTTCGGAGGTCTCCTGACCTGCAGCTACCCCATGGGATGTCCTGGGTCTCGCCACTTGATACTAAGCCTTCCGACTCTCTAGAGAGCAGGCCATGGTGTCACAGTGGGCATTGGAGACACATTTATAATGAGTTTTTGTAGCTGACTTCTCACAGGAAGGAACAACGGTGTGGTGCACGCCTAACTGCTCAGAGAGCCATAACAAGGTCCCACAGAGGGAGTGACCCAAACAACAGCAAGTGACTCCTTGGAGCTCTGGGATGGGAGGTCTAAGATCAGGGTGCAGGCTCCTTCGGCTCTAAATGGAAGTGTTTTCCTGGCTCACAGACAGCTTCGCTTGTTTAAGCTCAGTTCCCTCCCAAAGGGCCCAGTTCCAAATATCATCATGTTAAGAATGGGAAGAGGATTTGGGGCTTTGACATCTTGGTAGACAAAGATATTTAGTCCATACCAGATGAAGATATTTAGTCCATACAATACATTGTTTTCTTATTTTATAGATGAGCTCATTGAGGCCTAGAAATGGCTAGCAGCTGGGTCACGGAGCACAGGTGTACAGAGGGTAGAACTGGAGCTGCTAGCCCCCTCCCAGGGCTGCTCAATCCACTACAGGTAGGAGTTTTACTCCGCTACCCTGACACAGCGTTACGCTCTCCTCGTCAGAAACAAATAAAGATATGGAAGTTGTTCAAACTCCCCGTCTTCTTGGAAGCACTGATTAAAACCATTTTTCACACATCAGATTGGAAAAAAAAAGACAAGAGTAAATAATATGAGTTATTATGTCATGTCAGTGAGGGAAGGGGGAAAGGTGTGCTCATAAATGCTGCTTGGGGGTGGGGGAGCCCACATCAGTGGACTCTCTGGAGGGCAATTTGGAAGTATCTATAAAAAAGTTAAAGGAGAATTCTCTTTGATCAAGCAAGTGCGGTTCTCCATACCTACCCTAGGGAGAAAGCTTCAGTGAGCGCAGCTGCATTTTCTCGTAACAGCGCAAAACTAAATTCATCTTCTATCCCATTAATAGGGAATATAGCCGAAAGGATCACAGTGTCTATCAGCTACAGCAATTATGAGACTTTCAAAAGAACACGGCTAATTTTCACATTCTGTCAAGAAGTGTTTTTTTTTTTCAGTAAAACAGGCAAACTGTAAACAATCGTGGACAGCATGATTTTACTCTTGAGATTGTGTGTGTGTGTGTGTGTGTGTGTGTGTGTGTGTGTGTGTGTGCGCGCGCGTGTGTCTGGTCAGAAAGGTCTGATCAGCAAGAGACATAACAACAACAAAATTACAAATATATGAGACACTTGTCTTGAGCTCCCTTCTTTATAGCTCCGAAACCTAGACAATGAAACACTCCTCAGAACAGCAGCTGAATATGTTTGAGATGGCAGGTCTCAGGAGGATTCTAGGAGTCACATGAAGAGACAGGCTGCACATGATGGCATTAAGAAGCATCTCCATCTACAGAAGGAAGTAAACGACAGGATATGCCAACAGTGCTTGAGATGCTTCAGCCATGTTGTGAGAATGAATGTCGGAAGATACCCAATACCCAAAGATAGCACTACTTGGAGGAGTGCACAGGAAAAGGCAAAGAAGAAGGCCCAAAAAAACTCTGGATAGACAGCATAAAGGAAGACTATGGAACCTTGGGTATGACAATAACACAAGCATCCAAGACTGCCCAGGATAGGAACAACTGGAGATCCGCCATAAACAGGCTTTCCATGCATACTTAAGCATTGCCAGGCATACATGATGATATGTGTGTGTGCTAAATGGATAAATACATATACACATCAACATAGGGGCTGTGGCGAAGGCTCAATGGGACAAAGTACTTGCTGAGAATGCAAGAGAAACTGAGTTCAAATCTCCAGGTCCCTTGTAAAAGCCAGGCATGGCTGCTAATACCTGTAGCCCCAGCACCAGGCTATAGAGACAAGAGAACTTCAGGAACCTCCAGGGCCAGCACTTAGGAGGCAGAGACAGGCAGAGCTCCATGAGTTCAAGGCTAGAATGATCTATACAGCAAGTTCTGGTCCAGCCATGGCTACATATAAGACACCGTCTCCAAATAAATAAGGGAAAGAAGAATAGAGGAAGATATCCAAAGTGTCCTCTAACCTCTACATGCATGTACAGGCACATGTACCCATACACATGTGTACATGCTTCCAAGATAGACAGACAGACAAACACACACACACACACTCACACAAAGACAGGCAGACCGAAATCACCATTTGTTACTATAGCCTATATCTATATGATAACTTCATTTTAAAAAAATTTATGGACATATCCACAGCTCACCTTATTAGTCACTTCTTGGACTGATGTAAAGAAGTATTGTTGGTAGTGTACTGAATGAAATTTCACCATGAAAATACATGAATACTATAGCTTCTATAACCATAATAAACAAAGAGACACATGCATAAATAAAATCATGAAGGAACAAAATGCTTTCTTACATTATATAACTGTTTCTTCTCAAACAATAAACTCATGAGTTCACCAGCTGCCTCAATGTTCCCTCTGAAAAACATGAGCGTCTAGCAGGACAGATTAGTGATAAAGTCCCTGTGTTCCGACCTCACTTCCAGGGCTCTGGGGATGGTACCAGTCTTCTTCACTAGCCCCTACAGTCTTGACGCTGCTTTGGTTGCGACCAGAGGAAGCCATCCTAGGTTTATTTTAAGGGAGCCTCCGACTCGTAAAGACTTAGGAGTTCTCAAAACTCACCCCTATCCTATTTTTAAACCAGAGCTGGGACAGGGGGCTGGTGTCTTTTGAATCTCCACTTGAACCCTGAAGGATCTGTGGTGTGAAGCCTCCTCTCATGTTCTGTCTGCTTTCCACTGAATAAGCCTCATTTTGCTGATGTCTATGAAGTCTGGCTTTATAGCAGAGAGCTCTCCTGGAACTCTGTCTTTAATAAAAGGGGGAAGAAGTGGAACTACCAATTTAGTTTCTTTAAAAGGCATGTATTTTCATGCACGTTAAGTCCATCTGTTCGTGAAATGGATGCCTTTGCACAGTGTATAATTTGATAAAACCCAAAAGAACTCAGGGCTCCTCGCTTGAAGCAGAAATAGAGAAAGTGGCTGGGAACCTGACTAAAGCAGAGAAATCCACCAAACCCGAGGACTATTTTTAGAACTACAGCCCGATTTAAGAAAAAAAAAAAAAAGCGCATCGTGGAAAATCAAGATTAGCGTTCTCGGTCTAACAGCCTCCCCGCTCCTCTGAACTGCTGTGCAGCTACAGATCAAAGGGCTGGCCTTCTCTGCAGCCCACTTGCTAGAAGTACCTTCTTCAGAGCACTGTGCAATATCCAGTCACATCACCCTCTGCCTTCATGGCCCCCAGTGGGTCCCCATTGATAGCGGAGAGCTTACAAACTGGACACTACGTATTCCTTTGCCAGGATGACGTATTTTCAAACAAAAGGCTGACAATCCGTGCAACTCAAAATTTCACATCCAAACCTTGATTTCTTGAAAGGTTGCTTTTCTGCAAAGCACACGGGGTTGATACCAAGTAGAGGAAGCATAATTTAAACAGCAGTCACTCCCTGCAGGGCCACAACTCCAGCCTGTTCTTACCAACCCTTGTAGATACTTGGCACCTCTGTATCTTGTCACCAAGCCTGAGTCGCCTTCACAGACTGGCCTCCAGAATTGGCATCAGGGCTTTCTCAGCTCTCCAGTCCCCCACTTTTTCAGACCTCCCCGCACTGATTGCCTCAGTTCAAAGCATTTACTTACCACTAGCAGGTATCAGGCAGGGCACAATGCGGTTACACAGATGAATTCGTGAGTGTGTGTGCGCACGTGCACATGCGTTTGTCTGTGTACTGATGCCTGTAAGGAGGCATACAAGTGAAGGCGGGTAGGTATACATGCCAGAGGACAACCTCGGCTGTTGTTTCTCAGGTGCCATCCACCTTTTGTTCTGAGACAGCCTCTCACTTGGCCTGGGGCTCACTCGGTAGATGAGGATGGCTGACCAGGGAGACCCAGAGTTCTGTCTGTCTCCACTTCTCTTAGATCTGCGATTACAAGCGTGTGCCTGGCTTTCTTCTCATTCGTTACCTTTCTCTACTCTCTTTTGTTTTTGCTTTCTCTCTTTCTCTTTCTTCTCTTTTTTGTAGGTTCTGAGACTTGAACTCAGGTCTTCATGCTTTCAAGCAAAGCTCTTTACCAACTGAGCTGTCTTTATAGTCTCAACCAATATTTTTTTAATGCATGTCCCCTCTCTCTGGGTGCTAGGGGAGGTCACATGCAGATTGGATAATGGGCAGAGCTGGTTGGATGGTACAGGGCCAAAAACGTTAGCGCAGTGTTTTGAATCTGGAAATGTTGGGGCTGTTCAAACCGTTAGACTTGAAGGGGGTGAGTTGCCTCCCAGAGAGAAGCTACAAGCTTCTGCTGGAAATATAGCCAGCTCAAAATACTTTTAGTGCAGGACCTGTGGCTTCTGTCCCTCTCCTTTCTACCTCTAGCCTTGAAGGTGCTTCTCTATTGGCTACAGCCAAAAACGAGGTAGAGGTGGTCTCTTAGCTTGACCAACCGAAGTCAGATTTCCTAGGCAGAGGACGAGCAGAGTGGATCCAATACAGAGCAGAAAGGCCAAAGCTGAAGGGAAAGAGAAAGAGGCTGGGTACAATGGCACATGGATGGCTAGGGCTTACTAACTTGTCTGGCACAAAACAAAGGTGTGATCATCACCAGCCAGAGACTGATGTGATCTTAAAATCTCTATCAGTGGCCCTCATATGGTACTGTTCATTCCTCCAAAAAACTAAAACACAACACAAACCCCACCTATCTCTGCCTCTAGCATCCTGATAACTTACATACAGATAAACCGCTACTGTGAAGTGGTTGCCAAATCCAACCTTCCCTGCAGGAAACTTACAGTCCTGTCTAAAGAAAGGCAAGGCAAGTCTCCAGGTGGTGCCAGAGCAGAGAAGCAGTGCATGTTCTCGAGAATCATGAATGGCTACAACAACCCAAAGCAGATAGATAGATAGATGATAGATAGATAGATAGATAGATAGATAGATAGATAGATAATAGATAGATAGATCATAGATAGATAGATAGATAGATAGATAGATAGATAGATAGATAGATAGATAGATAGATAGATAGATAGAGGGCACAAAGAGCTGCAGCTGACCTAAGACAGTCCAAGGCTCCCAGGGAGTCATGAGCTCCAGATGACACTGGAAATGACAGAGGAATAAGGACTCATCCAGAAAAAGCAGGGGCAGGAAATCTAGGTTGCCCCAGGAAAGAAAAGCAATGGGATGGTTGTTATGGGCACACCATGCCTACTCCCTGGGTCACTCGGTGGTCTCCAGAGTCTTCTGGCCTTTTGTGTTCTGTGCAAAATATCTTCCTCCGTGTACTTTTTGGAAGTTATTTTACCTTAAATAAATGCAAAGTTACTCTTTCAAGCCACCTCACTTTGTGTCTATCTATCTGACCTTTTATTGCTTATTTTTATTTTTTTATTTATCATGGCCCTTTATTGCTATGATAAAGACCATGACCCAAAGCAGCTAGGGGAGGAAAGGGTTCACTTGGTTCCGATGATTGCAGTCCATCACAGAGGAAAGTCAGGGCAGAAACTCAAGGCAGAAACCAGGAGGCAGATGTTACTATATTTTCAGCAGCATTCACTACAGTAAGCAAACATCCATCAACTATAGACAATCCCAGTAAATCATAGCATATTCACTGAATAGAATTATATATGTATAACATAAAATAACTCACAATGTACCAAGAGTCAAAAAACAAATTATTTAAGAATACCACAAATACAGTATTTTGTAAAAGCAGGCCCCAAAACTATACAACCCAATAAGGCTCCATATAGAAAAGAATCAAAAACAAGCAAGACAAATCTAAGGTATTTGGAGTCAGGAGAGAGGCAATGCCTTAAGAACGTGGTAGTTAGAAGGAGGTACCCTACGACTGGGGTTTCACCGCTGCTGGCGAAGTCACTGTACAGGTTTGATGTGTATGGTCTTCTGTGTTTTTTACTTTGGTTTAAAAGGAAGTTTGTCCTCTTCCCTGGGGAGTTTCCAGCTTATTAAATAATGGCAGCTTCCTGCGTGAAGCACTCTGGAACTCTTTTGAAAACTCATCCAGACATCTGGAAAACACTGAGGGGCAGAGCTGTGGACTTGCCTTGGTTTCTCTGATGCTTTTGAATATTCCTGCCTACTCTTATGGCTGAATTTATTCCTTTAAAATATTGGAGAGGAGGAAATATCCATTTCCCATCAGTGACAAGTTCGGAGGCTCCTGGAGCACACCACCTACAAACCAGATCTGTCTCTGCTCGTCAAACAACCCTGAAATGGGTGAGCCACTCAGCTACCTGGGCCCCTAGCTCCCTCATCAGAGAGGAACCCTACTGTGATGTTTCTTCCACGAGACCCACATCCTGAAAGAGGATGCAACCAATAAAAAAGGAAAGAGGTCTGTTGTGTAACCATCCAAGTGTTTTAACCAAGACATCTCTATTAACGCCAGCCTAACCTTGTAATTACTGTGAAATACACAGTATCATTCCCCTGGATTTCACAATGGCTGCTCAAAGCCCAGAAATCTGATCATTTTGTTCATCCAGGAAGATCCATACCAGGGGTTCAGTGTGGGGTTTCCAAGATGAATCTTGCGATAGAAACATGAATTCAGAAGCCCTTGTTTGCTTTCCTTGAGCTTCTCATGCGCGATGGCACCCTTAGGTAGATCCACTGTCAGCTCTCACCCCAGCTACTCCAGAGACTCGAAGTTACCTCCCGCTGTCTCAGGGTGCCACTTTCCTGACTTTTCGGTGGTGATTTTGAAATGATAACGGTCTTCAGGATGCTACATCAGCCAGGAGAAATTAGATATGATTATTTTAATAGTAAGAACTCTGCTAGTGTGTCTGTCTGCTGGACAAAATACCATAAACCGAGTAGAATCTAAAGCCCAGCTTCTTACAGTGTGAGCTGTAGTCCCATATGGGGTTTTGCAGCTAAATTTGGTGATCACGAAGATGTTGGCAGTAGCGAAGGGGTTCCTGAATGCACGACAACCAAAAATTAACTCAAAATCCAATGTATAATGAATCCGAGGTGGTTTTGGCAATGCTTATTCATGTTGCTTCGCCAATTTCACAGCAGCCTTCATTGTGAACACACGGCATGAGCACGTTTCTCTCTGCATGCTGCCATGCCATGTATCGCCCAGTGAGGCTGCCTGAAGCACACACGCTCACCGTTGAGACTTTTGCATGCTATGGACCCCGGCAGTGTTTTTATTGTATATACAGAAGCTTAGGTTCTTATAAAAACAAAATGGCTTAATCATGGACAGCAAAGCTTTTTTACTACTTCCCCCACCACTCCTCAGAGTATAAGTATTAAAGGAGTATACCTTTGGACTGGGTTCTGCTAAAATTGACTAATTTTTAGCTATTCTTTGAGTGACTGGCTTGAGTTTCCTTTAAAATAACCAAATGGAATTTGGCTCAGGTCTAGTACAGAATTTCCAGCAGTTTCTGAAATGCCCCTTGCCATGCTTCTGCCCTTTTGTTCTGTGTGTCAATGTGAAATGGTCTTCTGAGAGTTAGTGATTATAAAATCAAATTATTAATACCCTCTGAGAATATTAATAAGTATTAGCAAAAACTTAATTCTTTATACAAAAATAAATGAGCAGATAAATCTCAATAGTATGCAAATTGGCTCTCATATTCAATAAGTGATAATACATATACTAAGGAACTGTTTATAAATCCCTTTATGAGTAATTATCAGTAAGTGCTTCATTTATATGTTTATTGCATGTATCTGTATATCTGAGGTGGCGTAACAACTTCTCAGGGAAAGGGAATTTATGAGTGGGAAAAGGTTAAGAAACCCTGGCCGCAGCAACAGAATGAATTCCTCACACTTCTCGAAACTAGTGTGTGGTGAAGCCTGCTTCCTGGTTCATACTTCTTGCCTTATCCCCTTGGCCTCATGGAGGTTTGAATGAACTGTCTGAGGAGTTCTTATTCAGGTCACAAATGGCCACCATGAAGGAACTACCTCCTAGTACTGTCACCTTGACAGACAAAACTTCAACATGTGACTTCACGACAGGAACAGATACAAATATTCAGACCCTGCACCAATATTGACTGCATGTATGCTGGCCCCTTTTCAATAATATTTACTGCCATTGGCGTGTAGCGATTGTCCAAATGTACTGGCCCAGTGTAGAATATCAACACAGGAATACAATGTATAACAAGCCATTAAAAGTAATTGGCATGTACCTACCATAAACGTTGTTACTGTCCCAGGCAGCTTGCATGGATCTATATAGGCTTTGAAATTATAAGGGATGAGAGCAAACATGACCGCTAATCCTTGTTGACTAAGAGATCGTAACTAAGTGAGCAGATACCTAACCAGTCTGAGTTCTTATTTTCTTGTCCATGATGCGGGGTTTTCTGCGGCAGAGTGGTATAAGCCTTTAGGTCCAGCTCTTGGGAGAGACAGGAGTAGGAGAACTAAATTTTTGAAGCCAGGCTGATCTATATAGCAAGTTCAAGATCAGCCTAGAAAACATAGTGAGATTCTGTCTCAAAAAAATAAATAAATTCTAAAATCAAGACTTCTAATTCAGTTCAATAAGGTCTTGAGTTCAGGGCTCAGCATACAGGAAGAACTCAGTGTAGCTAGGTTACCTGAGGAGACTTTCTGTCTCCTCTACTACGTCTATTTCAGAAAATATCAGGATGGCAGGTATGGTGGTAGCCAGCTGTATCCCAGCACTCAGAAGAAAAAACGGGAAGGAGAGAAGGAAGGGAAGGGGGGGATGATATCCCATTTTATAAAGGAAAGACTGAGGCTTCCGTATTGCCCAAGATCACACAACCCCGAATGGCAGGCCTGGACTTTTTAAGCCTATCTGATGCCAAGTCACAGAATTCTCTTTGTAAGATTCAGTTCTTAGACTTGAGGATGCTGTAGCCACACACCCTCAACTGTTGCTTCTCTTCTCATATAAACACTATTTTGGTTAATCTTTTAGAAAAATAAAAACCAAATGAAGTCTACTTTTTGACCCTAACATAAAGAGGTAAATTTCTCCCGAGTTCATTTTCTCATGGACCTTTTCAACGTTGCCCACATTCCGTGAGTTTGGCTCTTGTCAAAACTAGCTTTAAACATTCGTAAAGGGCTCAGAGAAATCCAGCCAAATTGAGACCCTGGATACCTACTTTCTCTTCTGAGTGACCTCTGCCACTCTGTTTGCATATGGAGGCTCTCCTGTCCCGGGAGTCCTGACAAGGAAGTTTCTCCTATGACATCATTCCAGGGCCATCGAGTGTGGGAACCCAGCTTCAGACTCCTGCCCTTTGTCCTGCATTGTGTATGACTGGAAAGAAAGGAAAAAGAACCCAACATCTGCGTTCACACCAGGGCTGGGAACCATCCTTAAAATGCCTTGCGTGCTTTACCAGAAAGGCCTTGCATCGGGAGGAACAGGATCCATCCCTTGCTCTCCACTGCCTCTGAGCTTTGCTGATAAAACATTAACTAATGTGCTGATGTGAATTTCCAGGAAGCTGAAGCTATTCAGAGCTTGCTCGGCCAGCGCTACTGCATGCAAAGGCAGGTGCCAGAGCCCAGCCAGGAAGGCCGTCCCTAGCCTGCCAAGCCAGCCAAGTCCCTGTCCAGGACTCTCCTCCTTCTGCCCACACCAGGGCTTCTTGAAGAACTCTACAAGAAGATGTCCATGACTTTTGCAGTCTTCAGTCAAACTCCCTCTCTGCAGCTTTCTGGTTCAGCTGTGGGCAAGGGTCTTACCCTGCTTGTCCTTTTCATCCCCAGATTCAAGAAGAACTAAGGCAACCCCCAGTCCTACTAACATAGCTCAAGGCAGGCTCTTCCACCCACTGCCACTCCACGTCGCCCTAATAGCTACAGCTCATAGAACATTTACCTCCCAAATAATGACTTGCCCCTTGCTATAGAAATCATCTAGCTAAACCTCTCAACGAACCTCACATCTTATATCATGAAAATATGTATATTTAAATTTATAAGTGTATATATACTTTATATATAAGATATATTATATAATTTTATATTATTTGCATGTAAAATATATTAAAAATCATGTTATCTTGTCTAATTATAAAATATATAAAAATAATAGTTAATGTAGTAATGATATATAATGCAAATTATATATAGTTTTATATATATACATATATATGTGTATATATATATATATATATATATATATATATATATACAGTGCTATGTCACAGGTACATGTTTAAGTCATCAAGAGGATGAGCTGTATAACTAAGACCACACACTTTCAACATCTGAACCCTGACTTCAGGTCCTGAAAGCAGTCACAGTCTGCTAGCAATCCTAAAATACTTTGCTCTCTGGTTGTCTATTTTATAGTCTTTAAAGTGATTAAGAATGGGAACTGGAGAGCTGGCTTTGTGATTAAGAGCACTGGCTGCTCTTCCAGAAAACTCTTGTTTGACTCCCAGCACCCACATGGTGGCTCACAGTCATCTGTAACTCCATCTCCATAGAATTTGATTCCTTTTTCTGGCCCCCAAAGGCACCATGGCATGTATGGTGTTCACATATACACTCAGGTAAAGCATACATGCATATGGAATAAAATAAAGGATAGGTAAAAAAAAAAGGGGGGGGGGGTTATTGAAGTCCCCAAACAAGATTTTTTTTTTAATTTTAATTCTGTTACCATACAAGAAATTATTTTAGAACATTTTAGAACTCAATAACACAGAAACATGGGTGCCTTTGGTCAACGTGTGACAACACCACACATCCAGTGGTTTCAAGAAATGAAGACTGTAACAACAACCTCTTCATGTAGAGAGAGCGATCAGCAAGCAAGTTGATGTTTGAGCTAATGCCGTGGGAATGTATAGCAAATAATTCAATCCGTAGACAGAGCGTGCAATGCAAGTTTATCAGCACTGACAAGATGGGACTAGAAACTGACGTGGATGTAAATTGGATGAAGCAGCCTTACCCCTGAGCCTGCCCCCACCCACTACGCTCTATGCTAAAGTACAGGCCGTTTCAAAGACAGCGTCAGCTCAAACGACTTTTTTTTTTTTTCAAATTTTTATTGCATTTTATTTTGTGTGTGTGAACACAGCATAGCTCTCAAGTGGAGGTTGGGAGACAATCTGCAAAGTTGATTCTCTCCTACTATGTGAACCCCGGAGATTGAACTCAGGATCTCAGACTTGGTAGCAAGCTTCTTTTTAACCTAACATTGAGCCATCTTGATGGTCCCCAACTTTGTATTTTTGAAAGTTGCCCGGAACTTTTGATCCATTGTCTGGAAAAAAAAAAGAATCACAAGAGCAAAAGATTTTTCCTCAAGATGAACATTTTCATGATCTAGAGTTTGTTTTGCCCCGTGTTCAAAAACTGGAACCACTTGAAAGATCCGCCAGGATATTCGGTAGAAGGCTCTTCACTAGGGCCTCAGCCTAGCTCAGCTGAGGATTTACTATGGGCTTTTGGCCAGGTGTCTTCTGCCGTTGATGACTGAGCTTTCCCACCTGTGGAAGGACCAGAGAGGTGGTGGGTGGCTTTAGCTGTAGCAAGGTTTTCCAGAGGGCGGGTACAGAGCAGTGTGGGGCTTCAACGGGAGGCAGACTTTAGAAACCCTTGCCTAATGAAAACCTCTTGGTCAAGACAGCAGCCACTTTCCTTCCCATTTTTCATCATTTGGAGTGTAGCACCAGGCATAAACCTCATATTTATGGGGGCCTGTCTTCAATAGCTCTGTAACATGCACCGTTTGCCTCTGTTACAAAAAATGCGCCTCAGAGCCGAGCCTCAGCAGGCAAGAATGATTGGCTAGAACTCTGTCACTGCTCCTGTGTCGTGGTTCGTGCTTTTGTGTTGTGTTGTTTTGTTTTGTTTTGTTTTAAAGATTTTATTTATTTTTATTCTATGTGGAAAAGTGTTTGTCTGCATATATGTATGTATATATGTATGCATACCATAATACCTATGCATTTCTGGTACTTGTGGAGACCAGAAGAGGGTATTAGATCTCCCAGAACTGAGGTTTCAGATGCTTGTGGGTCGCTATGTGGGTATTGGGAACTGAACCCATGTCATTGCTAGTCTTCTTACCCTCTGGGACATCTCTCTTGCCTCTGCTTGTGTTGTTTTCAGTATGTAGGATGGACTCCTAGGCCTCACGTATGCTGACAGTCAGGCTCCCGCTGACCTCTGTCCCTAATCTACATTCTACTTTGGTAAGTAACCCTATTCCTGTTTTCCTTCCTTGTAGTTATCCAAAATTTCTTTTGTAAATAAACTTCGTGTTTTAAAAGTTAACTACTAGCTGGGCAGTGGTGGCACACGCCTTTAATCCTAGCACTCGGGAGGCAGAGGCAGGCGGATCTCTGTGAGTTTAAGGCCAGCCTGGTCTACAAGAGCTAGTTCCAGGACAGGCTCCAAAGCTACAGAGAAACCCTGTCTTGGAAAAAAAAAAAACAAAACAAACAAAAAAAAAAAAACAAAAGAAAAAGTTAGCTACTAAATTTTGTAACATACATCATGACGATCAGAACCACAGCATGTCAACTTGGAAAACTCCGTGTGCTGCTGCGTGAAGTCACTCTCCTAGCCGTAGTCCCTGTTTGGTGTCTGTGACTGACTCTGTCAAGTGTTCAGCTGTCCTCTGCTGTCTAGACTCCTGTGAGCTGAAGTTTGTTCAACTAGCTCTGAGTCTGGGCTAGAAAAATCCAAGCTGCTTAGAGTTTTCTCCCATACCAAGAAGGACAGATACATCCTCTGAGCACATCCTCCTTACATAAAGAAGGCTCTGACCGTGACTTTAGCTGAATTCAGAAGAAACACCAAGTTTGAGCGTGGTATGGACCCTGTGTGTGGACAACATATTCATGTGTGAAGAAGCCCCTCCTGACCAGGGCGTGAAAGGTAGACAGTTTTCCCAGGACAAATGTGAGAACTTAGTAGCTCGCATCCCTCTGCTTGACCTTGACAACTCAGCTGTTGCCCCAAGATCAGGTCGGGTGAGAGAGAGGATGCCATCATTGTCTGCACGCTCCGTGTTTGCTGTGCTGGGGGAGATGAAGTAGATGTGTACATGTGTCATGTGCTTGCACTCTGGACACCTCTCCAGCGTGAAGCATCCACCAGGGCAGTTGTGTGTGTTTAATCATCAGAGGGGAGCCCCAATTCACTGCCCGTCCAATAAAAGCATCCCAGTAATCTTAGTCTCAGAAGGCTGAGGAGCTTGACTTTGAGACAAGTCTAGGCCACACAGTGAACGCCAAGCCAGCCTGGCTATCATGAGGCCCTGCCTCAGAAAGCAAGAGAAAAGGGGGTGTGAGGGAAGGAGGGGGCGAAGAAAGAAAGAAAATGATGGCATTTTTAGAAATGAGAAACTAGATGATAAAACGTAAATGACGTGGAGAGAAAGGCACCGAAGGACGTTCTTTCGAAGCCAAGCATTTCTCAGGAATTTTGTTTTCCAGGTTTTCGGTTCTTGCTCCATGGAGGCACCCACTCTTATCCTGGGGAAGTGGCTCAGCCTTTCTCATTTGACATTTTCTATTTGGGAAGAAATAAAAAGAGAAATGGACTCAAGAGATGATGGCTTGGCAGTTAAGAGCACTTGATGCTCTTGCCAAGTTCAGTTCCCAGCTCATAACCACCTATAACTCCAGTTCCAGGGACCCAATGGCCTCTTCTGGATTCTGTGGGCACCTTCACTCACATGCATGGAGAGAGGGGAAGAGGGAGGGAAGGAGGGAGGGAGGGAGGGGAGGGAGGGAGGGAGGGAGGGAGGGGGGGAGGGAGAAAGGGAGGAGGGAGGGAGGGAGGGAGGGAGGGAGGGAGGGAGGGAAGGAAGGACAGAGGGAAGGAGGGAGGGAAGGAAGGACAGAGGGAGGGAGGGAGGGAGGGAGGGAGGGAGGGAGGGAAGGAAGGACAGAGGGAGGGAGGGAGGGAGGGAGGGAGGGAGGGAGGGAGGGAGGGAAGGAGAGAGGAAGAAGAAGAGGAGGAGTGCAGTGATGAGATGAGCAGGCCTGCTTTGAGAGAGAAAAGAGAGAGGGGGGATAGGGAGTTGAGGGAAGAAACACACACACACCACACACACACACACACACACACACACACACACATATAAATTAAAAATAAAAGTCATCTTTCTAAAAGGTATGGACACTCCTCATCAGAGGCATCATAAACATAGCTCAGTGTTAGCACAACGCAGGCACTCAGTAAGTGACACCCCTCCTCGTTGCCCTCTTCTGTGGAAGGAAGACCTAGCCAAAGAGAAGTCCTGAGGCCCCAAAGAGCCCCATTGACAGGAAAGTTGGAGCAAAGGAGTGAGTGGAGTCACTAAGTCTAGAAACTTCCAGATGATCAGACTGAGGAAGAGGAGGTGACTAGGCAACAGTGGTCTCACTTCCGGCTCCTCAGATAGGAAAACGCTGGTGTCTTTCCCCCAGATGAGAGATCCTTGGCTCCTGGTAACCCGTATTCTAATGAGATGGAAGAGAGACAGGAGGTGGCTGGGGAGCAAGAAATGAGCCCCAGGTCTACCCAACCCACAGCAGAACTTTGGATCCCCACATCTGCTCTCTTGCTCTCAGAGTTAGGAACATCTGAGCATGCTGGCCCCATCTCCCAGTTATAGGCACCTTATTTCAAAATTGGTACAATAATGACCCGTACCTCAAAACACCACTGAATTGAAGACATAAAGTGTTCCAGACCTTTCCTTTGACAAACAGATAGAAGTTCCTATTTGAAGGATTATCTCTGACCCTCCTTAGGTTTCTGCATCTTTTTTCATGTTCTCTGACATCCATCAAGCGGAATCCTTACACAGTAGTTTGGATTGAATTAATACCAGGTTAGGGGTGCAATCATTTCTATTCACCAAGCATCACACTGAGCCTCAGTCGTCCCCCACCCCCCCGTATCCTGGTATGCCCTGGACACTGAGTGTTATTGGGTGGATTCCATGAGACAGAGGGTGGGAGGCAGCAATGGCTAGCCCTGGTAGCTTGGTACTTATGAGCACTTGAGAAACGGGTGGTCCCATTCCTTTCCTGGTCCTTCGTTGGGAAATGTAGAAATGGAGGCTGAGGACACTGGGGTTTTCTGGTCATTTAACCAGAAGGTTGGAATGCAGCTCAGGAAAAGATGGTATGATGTAGAATAGATCAGCCATCCCCCCCACCCGTGATAACAGCAATTTGGAAATGCATTCCCTGTCTGTGGGGCTGTTCTGCTTACCAAAATTTTCCCCAGAGCAATGGCAGGATACAGGCCCATGCTTATGAATCATGGCATGCAGGCTTTTGAGCCAAGATGGATTGGATAAGGCTAAACAGGGCTTGACCTAAGCTCATAGAGGAGCCATCACCCAGCAGAACAAGCAGGAGGCCCCTGGGGCATTCCTAGAATTCATACCTCCTGCCCTGCCTGAAAGATAAGCCTATGGGTTGGCAAGTCTGGGAGACCAGGTGAGGTGAGAGAGAGGAGGCCTGAGGCTCCTTGGACCATTAATGTGAACGGCCCGAAACTACGAGCACAAGTAACACTAGGGTTTCTCATCTCTGCCAGATTCTTTATTTGCATTGATAATAATACACAATGCGATGTCATTTGCCTGTGTGGGCACAAGCACGGACACACACGTGGTATATATACACATGTGTATGTAGATGCGCATGTGTGTGGAGACTGGAGGTGGAGGTTAGATGGACTCCTCTACTTTTCTCCATCTTACTTTTGAGGGCACTGTCTCTCACTGAGTCTGGAGCACATTGTGTCTTCAGGCTGTCTGTCCAATGAGCTCCGGGGATTTGCCCGTTTCCTTCATGTTTAAGAATGAAGCTGTATACACAGCCCATGCATTCAGCTGTCTTTTATATGGGTTTTGGAGATCCCAGCTCTAGTTCTTATGATGACAACGCAGGTATCCCCAAGCGTCTAGCCTTTCACTGTCTTTGTTTGAAGCACAGCCAAACTTCTCTTTGAGGGACCTGTCTCTAAGGCTGCAGAGGTTTGTTCGCAAGCTGCTGGAAGGCAATTGAGGGAAGAGAACAAGTGGGAATCCTCCCTCTCACCTTCCACCCATGGGGTAGCGGCAGAGGTTGCGAGCTTATGGACCAGGCACGCCCGCCTTTTAATAACCCTGGGCATCAACTGGGTTCTCCTAGAAGCAATTCCTGAGATGCTGATCTGGGGAGGGGGGTCTGTATTGTTGTTTATATTGCTTTGAAACACCTCACAAAACTGGTGGTTCAAGACAACACAGATCATCTCCCAGTTTCTAGGAGGCTAGCTAAGACTTTTGGTTCCGCTCAGGGTCCCATAAGGCAGCAATCAAAACGTTCACCAATCCACATTGTCATCTGGGGGCTCCTGTGGAGAAGCAGCTGCTCCCAAACTCTTTGCAGTTGTTGGAGGACTCCATGAGGTGCAGTTGGGTGACTGAGGACCCTGGCTCACATTGAATCCCTAGTTCTCTGCCATCGGTCCTCCCTCAAGTAGCTCACAACATGGCAATTTGCTTCTTCAAAGCCATCAAGAGAATCACTGTCTCAGACCTCTAAAATAGAATTGTTTCATGATGCAGAATAGCAGTAGGACTAGGTGACATTATCAGACTTTTATGTTTCATTCATTCATTCATTCATTCATTCATTCATTAGGATTACCCTGCTCTAGTACGAGTGTGGAGATCAGAGGAGGACTTAGAGAAGTCAGTTTTCTCCCTCCCATCATGTGAATCCCAGAGACTGAACTAAGGCCATCGGGCTTGGCGGCCAGCATCCTCACTGAGCCATCCCGACGGCCCAATATCTACCGCTTTGGGCATGTAAATGTGTTTTTATTTGTGATCTTATAATCATCATTTGTAACTAATATTAGTTACTATAATCATTACAAATGCCTTAGTTAGGTTTTTATTTCTGTGAAGAGACACCATGACCACAGCAACTCTTATAAAAGAAAACATTTCATTGGAGCTGGCTTGCAGCTTCAGAGGTTGAGTCCATTGTCATCATGGTGGGTAACAGGGAAGCATGCAGACAGACATGGTGCTGGAGAAGAGGTGAGAGTTCTACCTACAGATCG
The DNA here is from genome assembly GCF_903992535.2 of Arvicola amphibius. Lineage (NCBI taxonomy): Eukaryota > Metazoa > Chordata > Mammalia > Rodentia > Cricetidae > Arvicola > Arvicola amphibius. Next base: position 106,309,970 of record NC_052057.2, on the reverse strand, counting down.
GCCGGCAGCAGGAAGAGAGAGCAACACTGGGCCTGGCTTGGGCTTCTAAAACTCTAAAGCACGCCCCCAGTGACATTTCCTCCAACCAGACCACACTTCCCAATAGTGCCACTTCCTATGAGCCTATAGGGGCCCTTTTCTTTCAAACCACCGGATTTGGTATCCTGAAATATGATGTTAAGATCTTATTAATCTTTTTTGTAAAAAACCTCTCTTTGTTATCAGAATCTACTGTATAAACGCTGAGTCCCTGAGCCTGGCATTCTTCCCCCTTCCTTTCTTCATCTTTGTCCTGGATCTTTCCCAGTCATAATAAACACATCTTTTCTTAGCACATGAGGCCTTTGCTTTCTGCACAGGCAACTTTATGTGTAATCCAGTTTTCATAAGTGGGTTACACTTTTTTCCCAAGTGGTGCATGCGTGCGTGCGTGCGTGCATGTGTGTGTGTATGTGTGTGTGTATGCATGAGTGTGCATGCATGCATGCTATAGCATGTATGTGGAGGAGTGGAGGTCAGAGAACAATGTTGGGTGGCAGTCCTGTTTTGAGACAGGATAGGGCTTCTTCATTGTTCACAGCTGTAGATGCCAGGCTAGCTGACCCTTAGCTTATGGGGAGCACAGCTGTAGATGCCAGGCTAGCTGATCACTAGCTTATAGGGAGCACAGCTGTAGATGCCAGGCTAGCTGACCCTTAGCTTACGGGGAGCACAGCTATAGATGCCAGGCTAGCTGATCACTATCTTATAGGGAGCACAGCTGTAGATGCCAGGCTGGCTGACCATTAACTTACAAGAAGTACAGCTGTAGATGCAGGCTGGCTGACCCTTAGCTTACGGGGAGCCCAGCTGTAGATGCAGGCTGGCTGACCGTTAGCTTACGGGGCTCTTTCTGTCTGTGCCTTGCTGACATTACTGATGTACATCATTGCACTTGACTTTATTTACCTGGGCTCTGGGAGTTTCATTGCACATCCTCATGCTCCCAGGGCCAATGCTTCACCCCAGATCCATCTCCTCCAGCCCTAAACACATTTCTTTATGATCTCATTCGGTCTTCTGGCCTTGATTCTCCCGGGGTCAGCATAGTCTCTCCCTTCTCTGTGTATGCTGTAGCTCTATGCATATGCTCCTTTATGCTCACATTTTATTTATAACACTGTCCTGCAATGAATTTCACTCCATCTCAAAGTTTCAGGGCTTCATACAGATTAATTTCAATAAATTATGATGCGCTGCACAACCAATGTTATTCACGGCTACATTGTCATTAGTGGCTCCTTACGATGTGCAAAATATTCTAAGCTGACATGGGCAAGACCGGAGTGCAAGCATCAGCCAAAGATAGAGCAAGCCAGCTGGATGACCCAGGCAGGCCCGGTGCAGCCTGGAACCCGATGTCCTCTTCCTGTCCACCCACAGGCTCCGGAAAGCAGCCGAATCTCTGCTCCAAGGAAGAGAGAGCCCTTGGCTCTGCACTTCCCGTATTCACTACTGCTATTCTCGGCGGTCCCCTTCCTCAAAGCCTGCTTCCATATTTTCAGGTCTTTAATGTTGCAGGCCAACCACGGCTGTACTTTTGAAAGCAGAACCAAAACAAACCACCGGCCACTGCTCCCCGCTGACTTCCCACTCCTGGGGCTGCAATCCAGGCCTCCTGTTCTCCATCCGTCCAGATCTCCATATTCATCCACAAGCTACACCAGAGCTATATACCTGCGCCTCCCCAGGTGCCTTCCTCCCTACCCACCCCTCCACCTCACTCCCAAAACATCTGCTGCCTCTTGGCAACGTCCCCCTTGCCCATCCTCCCTGGTGAACTACTTCCCCATGAGATTGCTTTGGGTCCCTCCTCCCTTCATTCTGAGGGAAGCCTGTTCCAAAAGCAGTTGTGACTCTCTTAGGTTAAGGGCCAGGATTAAAAATAAGTACCAGTTACCATTTCTGTCCTAAATTTCCTTAGACAGGAAGGAGCCACAAAGGCTCAATGTCCTGACCAAGCTAAGAGGCTGCTCAAAGTGGACAGGCCAGCCCAGTCCTAGGAAAGGTGGCCAGGAAAAAACAAGGCCCGCCACAGAGCCCTAGCAGGAGTGTCACGGAACAGCAGATGAAACTCAGTTGGTAGAGCCGTAGTCTAACAAGCACAAAGCCTCGGGTTCAATTCCTACCACCGCATAAACCAAGCATGCAGGTGCATATTTAAAATCCCAGCACTTAGTGGGTGGAAGCAGGGGCATCAGAAACCCAGGGTGATCTTTGGCTACTGAGGGAATTCAATGCCAGCCTGGGCTAGTTGAGATCCTGCCTCAAAAAGAAAGAAGAGGAAGAGGAGGAAATAGTGAGCCTCAGTTTCTTACGGAATGCAAGGAATATTAAATGTACCCCTTTGAGGAAATGACTGGTTTCCGCTTTGAATCTAACCAAAATCTACAACCGTGCTTCTCAGAAGCAGGATTGGGTGAGGGAAAGAAAGTCACACTTGGGTTCAAATCCTCCCACCTGTGTCACTCAGGACAAATCCCATGAAGCCGGAGAGGTTGTGTCTCTTCTATAAAAGGAGAGTGCTAGGGGCTCCCACATGCATGGCTGCAAGTTCAAAGGAGCTGGCATATGAAGTGAGCAGTACCACATGTAATCCGTGGGAGCCTCCTTTAAAGACGCCGCTGCCTTCCTCGGTGGAGTCTCCAGGTTGGGGGCAGGGAGTGGCTATCAGTGGCTATGCTTTTCTACCTGGAATGCTTTCATACCTGCAGGGCATTGCCATCAGAGTCAGAGGCCTCACGCCACGCCTGCTGCCGGTCCAGCTGGAGTGGTGGTAAATGGCCCTGAGCCAGCGTCCTCAGCAGCTAGATGTGATACCTTTGATGTGGTGCCAAGGAAAGATGTATTGCAATTATTCAAATTATTCAGGGCCCCCACAACATGCAGAAAACTAAATCACGTTTCTAGAAAAAAAAATTAAAGCCCCTGCCCACCACCAATCACACCAACCAGATTTTCATCTCGCCATGCCATCCATTCGCCTCGTGCCTTGGCACCTTTGCGCGTCCTTCAGTCTATCTGGAAATTCCCTTCTCTCCTCTCTGCCACCATCTAGAACTCCTCCCCATGCTACAACATCCTGTGGCCCCTTCTCCATGAAGTCAGCCCTGAGAGTTCCTCCCCGTACTCTTTCCACATGGTTTGATCACTGCATGCCCAAGTTACTGGCAAAACTGTGAATGGACACACGGCGGGAGCAAGCTTTCTCCATGTTCATGCCCAGAGCTGATGTTATGACTATGCCCAAGGTTTTCTCTGTTGGTAACTACTTGTGAAAACAATTGCATGTGTAGTAAAAAGTAAAATGAAATGATAAATTTCTTCTTAAAATGTGTTGCCATGGAAGGAATCAACATTTTAATATTTAAAGGCAATCAGAATCTGGCTCTATGACTAAACAGCCCTGAAGATGGGTTGAGCTCCTTTGCCTCCCTTCCTACATTGTCTACTTTGTAAGGAGGAACCGTGAGAGTCTCAGGAGATGACACACGAACTCACACTCACACATGTACACCAGTGAGCCAGGATTCTACTGTAGGAAGTGCATGGAAAATGGCACTACCTTGACATTGCATGTTAGAGCAGAACCATTCATCACTACCATGATGATGATGATGATACCCCATGCCTGGGTTTCAACCTTCTCTTAGAAAACAATCAGCTTGCCACCTTGCCCCTCATGATTTGAATCAAGGAGGGTTCCTAGCAATCTGAGATCCTCCATTTAGGTCTAGAGGAGAAAGCTGATGTGCAAAAGAAAACTGTTTCAACCTATGTTGGGAACTATCGCTGATATCCCTACCATGGAAGCAAGTCGACAAAATGCTAAACCTCCCAGGAAATCTGGGATAATTTAAGGAACTGATGCTCGAGTTGGTGAAGAAGATGGGTTTCACCAGGTAGAAGGAAAAAGAAGGGCAGAGATAAGGGCTATGTCACATCTGGAGACAGACAGGACGCTAGGACAGGCCTAATAAGTTCAGGGCTGGGAAAGCTTCCTTCTGTAAGTTGCCTGTGGGGTCAGGGGAGAGTAATGGATGGAAAGAAAGGCAAGGCTAGGTCATGGAGGCCCACATCCCAGAAGCAGCAAGACTTATCAGGCAGACCGGGAAAGAGCAAGCTTGCTGGCTTTCTCTCCCACAGTTGGAAGCCAGGAGGCCTCAACTGTGGCGAGGTGATAGCCTTCACACAGGCAGACAGAGCCCAGAAACAGGAGTCCCTTGGAGTCTGCTCTGAGGAGTTTGGATTTTGTGTCCTGGAGTTTGCATGACTGAAGTAGTACTCTCAGATATCAGGATCTGCTACAGGCCCCACTACAGAAGATTGACAGGGAACACCTGAACATCTGGACCAATGAGAGTCCTTCTTGCTGAGCATCCCCGCCACTTGGAAAGATGCCCTGGATCCTGGTTCCACAGCAAGGACTGCCTCTGTTGTTTATAGATATGACTTATTCGTGTGTGCACATGTGGCTACATGTTCATATCACCGGGCCTTTAAAGTGCCTCAACAGTAATTTGTGTGGAAAACCTCTCCAAGGATGGCAGCCAACAGGCAGAACAGAGCTCACTGATGTGGTTTGAGTGTGTCCCCCAAAAGTTCACATGTGGGAAACATAATCCCTCCAACCAGAGATTGATGCTATTTGGATATGGGGCTTTGGGGGAAGTAGTTAAGGATTGATGAGGTCATGAGGGATGAATCGCATGGCAGGACCAGCAGCTCTAAATGAAGAGAAAGAGCATCTCTCTACATTCTGACAGAGCCCTAGGGTGACAAGTGCAGGATGTTTATGTCATGTCCTGGGATTTAAAACTCTCTAAAACCACGAGTTAAAGAAGCCTGTTGTTTGGGAGTTTGGAGATATATATATATATATATATATATATATATATATATATATATATGGCATCTCCTTCTGTAACCAATTGACCTCTAATTCAGCATGTAGCAGAGGATGGTCCGCTTGCCTCCATCTCCCAGTTTCTAGGATGACAAGCTCATCCCACTACACCTGGCTGCTCTATGATTTATAACTTACTGAGCCAGTAACGCTCTCTTATATCAAGGGACACACACTAGGGCCCTGAATTTGGTATAAAAAAAATCATAGGTGACACTCAAAACTTCTACAGAGAGCTAGAAGTACTGAAACCCAAGACTGAAAAACCAAGTGACTACATACCCAGGGGCTGGCTATAAGTTGCTTAACGACATTATAGCTTTCTACTGTTGTGGGACTATGCCATGAGAGAGTCATTTCATTGCCAATGTCAAAACGAGATAAGAGATAAGCACATACATTTCTCTCCTTTCTGGAGCCTGTGAAACTTGTGGAGGAGCTCAATGAAGTGAGTCATCCAAGGCTGGAGACTAGAAGCTCAAGACAATGAAGTTGCTGCAGAAACACCCAATTGGTCAATCTCTCTTTTTAGCCACAAGTCGCGTTTCAGAAGTCTGCGTGTGAGGCTGTGATCACCTTTTTAGCATTGAGGAAAAGGAGCAGCTGGCCATTCAGAAAGCTTGTTTGCAAATCATTGTTCGCAAATTGTTCAGAGCACGATCATTGCTTTGAACACTTATTTGATTGGCTTTACTGAAAGCATAACCACCATTATATAAGTCCTGTGAGCGTCTTCCATTCAGTCGCTGTCGGTGAGAACATCGGTATTGTTATGCTGAACTGCTGAGGAGCAGCCAGGTGTCCATGGAGGACCCCTGAGCTGTGACTCCAGGTTACATGTGAGAGTCACTTTCAGCTGTGGTTTATATGTAGGAAGCAAGAATGACACAGATACAGTTGGGGTTCTCTCTGGTTCTGCGTTTGATCTCAGGATTCAGACATCTACTACTAGCTGGCACCAAGAACTTTCTCGGAATAGGCATAGTGTGGTTTCCAGCTTCAGTTGAGAAAATCTGGACTGGACAGATGCTTGGTCATACTCTCATCCCCAGGAGCACATCCAAGGGCATGGTGACAACATGGGCTGGCCCCCATCAACTCTGGGAGTTTCTCCTAGATTTTTTTCATTGCATATTTACCACTGTTGTTAGTCGAGATTTCACTAAAGAAATAAAATCAATAGTAGGATCTATCTAGCTATTAATCTATACCACTATTTATCTATGTGTATGTATATGAATACATTTGTATAAGTTCATATATGTATATCGTGTGAGTTGGGTCATGAGCTTGCAAAACAAGTGGTTCTGACATCTGTAGGGTAGGTACAGTCAGGGTCAAGTGTGGTGGTGCACCCTTACAAGCCCAGGACTCAGAATGTAATAGCAAAAATGCCGCAAGTTCAAAGCCAACTTATGCTACATAGAAGAAAAAAAACTGAACTCACCAAAATAATAAATAAATAAATAATAAAAGTAAACAAAGAAACCCTCATTCAAGAATTAATACTATAGTCCTGAGTCAGAATTTTATCTTTTCCAAGAAAGTTGTTTTTGTTCTTGAGACACGCCACAGAAGAAATGGCCAGATAAAGCCACACAACCTTTCTTATGTGAGGTCACCTGATCACAGATGGCCAATCACATCTACAAAACACCTTCCCGGCAACATGTTGACGAATATCTGCTTAGAGAGCTGACAGCTACACACTGCCTTAGTTGACTCTAAACCCTGTCACCCCAAGTTTCTGCTGCTGATCGAAGTCTGTGATTTCTCTGGATTTGGGACAAACTGGCAGCAAGAGAACAGTGTTTCTTCCAACTGTGCAAACTGATGAAGCTCTGCAGACCAGCCACACTGTCGGGGTTCTGTTGCTGTGTGGTCGTCACCTTCTAATTCTAAGTTCGGGTTGCCAGGTATCTTTTCACGCCAATTAGGAAGCACAAACCTGAGAGTCTCCGGGGATTGGGAAGATGAATTTTCAAGTCCCTTTGAACAGGTTTTTATGATTCTGCCCTCTGATTGCCCCACAATAAATCAAATCACCTTCTTCCAAATAATCCACGACCAAGAGATGATTCATGGCCCAAGAATGAAGAAAATACTCAGAATCTCAATTGCTTCCTCTACCACAACTTCAGCTGAATTAGAAAACAAAACACTCCAGATGGAACACAGTGGAAGCAGGAACCAGCAGCCACCTCTTTGAGCGTGAGCAAACAGTTGTGGCATTTCTTCTTCTTTTTCACGGAAAGAGCACATGTGGATGGAAGGAACTAGATTTCTGCATCCAGCTTGCATGTTTGAAATGCCTTCCTTGTTGGCAGGTAGACAGCCTGGCCGTTTCTTTCTTGTTAGCAAATTAGATGGAATTCTCAAACATGAAAAGTCGGACAGTGTTGGGAGCAGAGAGACCCCAGATCCTGAATCTCTTGTAATCCCCTGATCTGAGTGCCTACAGCTGCTCTGAGCACGAGACCTTCAGGAGTTCCTGATGGCAGGAGAGTGGTTTCTGGTGGGTTTGGCTGGGGCGTAGCTATCTCTATATAATCTGCCCCTGAACACAATAAAGGGGGCATTCTTGGAGAATTCAAGGATGACCCATGTCGCTGTCTCTCTGTCTGTGTGTGTCTGTGTTTTCTAACCTCTAGCCCCTTGCCCAAAGCTCGGTAACTGTGTAATAGCGCACAGAGCGCAGACACGGGGGCGCGGTGCGCGGCAGGACAGCAAAGTCTAGCTCTAAAAGAGTGTAAAGCATCTGTCAATCACCGTCAATAAGAACGTAAGCTGACATGTCACTCTAAAACCAATGAGGCAACGCAGAAGTTGAAAACACTTTATCCTCCAGCAGGCTCTCTCCTGGGTATGTGTGTGTCTTGGTGGCTTTTCTTCTCACTATCCAAAAGAGCCTAAAAGAAGCAACTCAAGGGAGGAAAGATTTATCTTTGCCCATAACTTGCAGGGATATAATCCGTCACGACAGGGCAAGCGTGGATGCCCAAGTGGTTCAGCTCTTGGTGGCAGAGGCTTGCAGACTGTCCTGTTCATATGTTGGCAGATCAGGAAGTAGAGAGCTTGGGTCAGAACCAAAAGTAGCTATCGGCCTCCTCTCTCCCTGTCTCTAGTGAACCATTTCCTTCAACGAGGTTCCACTTCATAGAGATTTCGCAACCTCCTGAAGTGTCAGCACCTGCTGGAGACCAAGTGTTTGAATGCATTAGATTGGGAGGAGATTGGGAGGAAACATTCCCAGCTCGAACTATAACAGTACTCAACAGAAATGCACACACTGAAATGTTCAAAGCTGTGCCGTTCATAACAGCAACTCAGCTGCCTGTCAGTCATTAAAACGGATAAATAAATAGAACCACACATTATGAAACACTGAGAAGAATGATGATCTGCTCCTACAGTTGACATCAGAGAAGACTGTCACAGACATAACACCAAGTCAGAGGAGCCAACTACACCACAAAGGACTCATGATGTCATTTTATTCAAACAATGTCTGCAAGCAGACAGAACGTGTCTGCAGTATAGGGAGCCACAGAATGCTTACTACTCAAAGGGACACAAAGACAAGCAAGGACCACTAGGGTGCTTGAATGTTTGGTTATAGTGCTGTCTAATAAATTACCCCAATCTTTGGGGCTTAACATAGCAGCCTTTTCATTGCCTGTTATGATTCTATGAGTCAGGAGGTCAGGGCTAGGCTAAGCAATTCTTGTGCTTCATGTGGTTTTAACCGAGGCCTCTCAATGGTCCAGGAAAGGTCTTCTTACAAAGTCTGTGCTTTAGCAGAAACCAGCAGATGTCTGCCCGCCCCCAGCTATGGACAACGTGGCTGCGCATGACTTCTTCACTGGGGCAGTCTCTGGGCAGTTAAGACTCCAGGTGTTTGCAGAAACAGTTGCTAAGAAACGCACCAAAGCTTCCCATCTTCTTATGCCCTAGCTTAGGCACCACTTCCACTTCGTTCTGTTGAGTTAGAGAAGTCAGCATAACCAGTCCAGCTTCAGGGGGAGATGAAGAAGAGATTCTACTTCTCTGGGGAAGGTATATGTGGGCACAGATGCCAAGAAGTGATGGCAGTCGTCTTGGAAACAAGCTATTCATCTCTCCATTGAGATGACGGTTGCAGGGCTCTCTTCAGTTTGTGACAGCCCCTCAAGCATCAAGCTCTACACCTATATGATATGTACTAGTTAGATCATTTCTTTATGCATATAATTGCAACAAAAGGGTTTAAATTTGAATTGCGTTACTAAGCAGAATGACTCCACTCTGCTCGAACAGGCTGGTCGTTGCGGTCCTCCTGGATCTTAGTGGATGTTGCTGCTGGCCCAGAGTCTCCTGGTCCATTCTCAGCTCTGTGTTCTTGAACTAGAGGTGTGAGCCCATGGGCTTCATTTCAACGAGGGAGGGAAGCATCACCTGCCTCACGGTATAGCTATGAGGAAGAACAAGACAACTTTAGGAAAACTTCCAACAGATCCTGGACGCTTCACGAATAAACTTCATTTCCGTTCAAGCTGTGGTCACTTTCACAGACTCCTGACTCCTCAGCTAACATGGATTAGGAGTTTAGCCTTCTTAGAAGTCCTGACAGGATTCCAGGGAGCCCACGCCCTCCTTGCTCCCTGGGGTCCTTTCCTATAAGCAGAGAGAAGCCTCTGTTCTCTCACACCTGCCACCCTCGTTGGAGGGCCTGGGTCGGATGGGATGAAAACACTCCATGGCTTCTAGAACAAGGCTGAAGTCCCCAAGCGAAGTGACAAAGTGAATCACCTCAGCTAGTGCTTAGTCATGATTAGGTACTTTCCACACAGACACATTGAGACGGTTACCAGAGAAAAGTCTGCCTGCCGATCTCACAGCCGCCCAGAGAAAATGTTGTTTTAACCTTTACTTTGCAGAGGGAAAAAACAGCATAGCTTTCCCTTTCCTTTCCTCTCCGCTCTGGAGTGAGATTCCTTGGCAAATGAGCTGAAGTGGTTGTTTTTGTTTACCCTAGAGGAAGTTTCCAGATAGTTCTCAATCCAGGGCTTTGAATGTGTGGCAGGCCCTTCAAGTCCTAAGCACTTAATGTCTAAGTGTATAAACAACTCCCCCGGAGCAGACTGTCACAGGCCATTCAGACTGTGGGCCTTCCCAGCAAGCTCTTCGGTCACTGGGAGTGTCCTTTAGGCTTTCTGATCCCAGAGAGACAGAGATGTGGGGTCCAAACCCCTTGTGCTGATGAGGCTCTGGAAGGTCATCCTTGTTATCCCAGCGCTCAAGAGGGTGAAACAGAAGGGGCTGTCATGAGTTCAAGATCAGCCTGGGCTACTTAGTGAGTGTCAGGCCTGCCCAGCCTACAGTGTGAAGTGTTTGTTATTTGTTTGGTTTTGACCTGGGGTGCAGATGGTAACTTCCTAGGCCTCCTGCTCCTGCTCCTTAATTATTAAGGAGGATTAAGAGTGCTCATCTAAAGATAGAGGGAAAGGAACACGAAGAAATGATCACAGCCAGGAACTCTTGCCCGCTGCCCCAGTTCTTCAATTATTTCCCATGAGACTTTTCTCTATTTAAATTCCCTCTTCTGTTTCTTTTGCACTATCTCATTCTCTCTTCTCTCTGCTATCTGCTTATTTTTCCTGGCTCATTTGTAAGCCTCGGTCCTACCTCCACCCCATTCATAGCCATCTCTCTGGCTGGTATAGCTTTGGTGTGACGCTATTGAAAGCCAGCCAAACTCTGGTTCAAAACATTGCAGTTCTTGGCCAGAGTTTCTCTCTTTGCAAAGGAGGGTGGTGTTTCAGGCATGGGAAGTCCTGCCATCCATTTAGGCCCCGGGGAAGAAAAATAGTAAGGCCTCAGTGTGTGGCCTTAGGTGGATGGTGAAGTGGGCCTCCACGTCCTCACAGAAATAAGTCTGGGGTTTCTGAGAATTGGGAAATGCGTGCAGGCAATGTGTCATCCCAGCAACAGTGACTCAGTCCCCAGGCCCGGGCCCAAAGCTGCCTGTCTTTGCTTCCTAAATAGAAAGTGTATTCCTGGCCCGCCTGGCATTAGTGATGGTCAGTGGGTGGACGGAGAAGCAGAGGAGACACACAAGTCCATACATCATATGTTCCCAGGAAAACCAAGCATCCTTTTCCCTTCTTCCCTATTCTCTTGATTCTGATGTTGTTTTCAAGTTTATCCTTCCATCATTTGTTTTATTCTCGGCTTCCAGCGTTACCTTCCAAAATAGAACCACAAAATTGCAACAGAGTGGACTGGATGGTCTGGATGTTATAATCTTCAGTGTCAATCAGAGTTCAAATTCCCCTTCTACCTTCAGCTAACCCTGCACACAGAGACAGAGGAATAGAGAGAGAGACAGAGACAGAGAGACAGAGAGACCGAGAGCGAGAAAGAGACAGAGAGAGACAGACAGAGAGACAAAGACAGAGAGACAAAAACAGAGAGACAGAGAGACAGACAGAGAGACAGAGAGAGACAGAGAGCGAGAGAGACAGACAGAGACAGAGAGAGACAGAGAGACAGAACATTCGTGCACATATATGTGTGTCACAGAAAATTTCTAAGCGCTCTGGAGTCAGCATCACATCAACTAAGAAGACTTATCTGTGGATGTGCACATGGACTGTGTGTATGTGTGTGAATTCATGTATGTGTGCATGTGTGAGTGTACATACATGTGTATAAAAATCCCTTTCGTGTCTCGGTATCCCTTCAGCTAAATGGGTAACACACTGCCTCCTCCCGCACGAAGCTTGAAGAGGGCAGTGCCACTCAAAGTGACCATGGCACCCAGACGCCTTTCTCTGTCCTGAGAATGGTTTGGAAGGAATGCCCCCCAGAGACCCACATATCAGATACTTGGTCCTTACCCTGTGTTGCAACTGGGAGGCAGCAAGACACTTTGGACATGGGACCTAGTGAAAAGAAAAGAGGCCACTGAAAGCTTGCTCCTAAGAGGGATTCACAGATCTCGGCCCCTTTCTGTCTCTCTTTTTTCCTTCCCAGCCAGTAGGAGTGAGCAGCTTTCTCTGCCTGTTTATGCCTACAGTGATATGCTCCTCCAACAGCACCAAGTGCTGGGCCAACAAGACCATGGATTGAAAGCAGGAGCCAAAATAAACCTTTTCCTTTTATAAGGTGAATACTTCAGATATTTTTGTTAGTGACAGAAAGGTGATGATCGAGAAGTATCCAGAGCCCTGACCCCTCTTCATCCTCCAGCCTCAGGGCACATCTGGGTTGTCCTTCCAGAGAGTAAAAGAGCATCAGTCACCGTGTGCCATCAGAGACAGCAGTAGTTACTACGACAACTTGGCCTCATCTACTAGGGAAATAAAATATTAAAAGAAGATGCACAGGACTGGGGTCTTCTGTGCCAGCATCGTGGGCAGGCAGGGCTCCCTCTCATTCCTGGCAATCACAGATGCCAGAGTCATGTGGCTTCCACACCAGAGGAATGATGCAACTGTCACATAGCTTTGGGTCAGCTTGGAGAAGAGTGTTCTGTCACAGCACGGGTAGTGCTGCCTGTAAAGTCAGCCTGTGTCCTAAGCCCACAACAGAAGAGCAAGTAGGAGATGCTATCTCAGAGCAGCCACTGCCCCTTGCTGGCCTTGGTCTCAGGACCACTATCCCAGCCCTGCAGTGGGCTCAGCCAGACCAGTTATCCCTGACTATGGTTCATCTTTCCCCTTCCCATTGCTCTGGCTCTCAAGGTTGTCCTCATGACAAGCACCTGTTTCCTTTGGCAGGGACCCCACAAAGTCCAGCTACACTACTGGCTTGATATGCACAAGAAGCAATATAATTTACTTCAATTATATTAACTGCATCCATTAAAAACCTATGTAATGTTCATTCAGCAACCTAGGTAATGTGCAATTAGAGGCATTACCATATGAATTGTGCATTGGGTCACTAATATGCAGATTATGTATAATGTTCAACATCTGTATTAATTATAGCACATGCCAGGATAACAATGCATTCAAAACTTGCAGGCCTGTGTTGGTTATAAACCCTTTTGAGTTTTGCACAAACTCCCCTTTATGGGGGAGTTTCTTCTTCATTGGAATATTTGCTTCCCAGCTCTTTATGCAAAGATGACCTTTCCAGAGAAGGGCCTCTGAGAAGCTGGCTAGAGCTGGCCTTGGGTAAACCTGAGAAGCCTGCCTTAGATCTCACCCCTGGAGGAAGGCCATCACCTTGAGGGCAGAGTTCAGCTTTCTGAGTTCTCTTCTAGACTCTGCTGATACTTTCCCTGCCAATCACAGCAGGTCCAGCAGGACATCTATTATCTTGGAAGTCGTCATAATAGGCCTTGATGATGCCTACATAACCAAAATATTAAATAGATGATCTCACTAGAGAGACCAGCATGCTTTGCAAATTCAAGACAGCAGCAGAATTGGGCTGAGTTCTCCGTGGGAAGGCTTCGATTCCTCCCCTTCTGTGGCTAATTTGGTTTTTAGCATCACAGGACTTCAATGGCTGCCTTCTAAGTGGCTTTTCCCCCTTTCTTCTTTTGCCCTAAATAAATATTATTGACACTATTTGGTGCCTGGAGTTGCCTCTTCTGTTTTACAGAATTCAGAAACTTAGATGCATTCACACCTTCATTCCTATGTATTGATTCATCCATTATTTGTTTCTGTGTTACCACTCTATATAAGAAGGATATATCTCTGTGACAGGCTCTGTGATGGGATCAGGGTGAATAGGGATTATGACTCAATCTACCTCTGCCCTGGAGGAGCTCTGTTCTCAGCCATGTGTGTGCATGTGTACATGTGCGTGCGTCTGGTGTGCGTGTGTGCGTGAGTGTGTGCATGCGTGTGTGCATGTGTGCATGCTTGTGTGTGTGTTTGAGGGGTTTGAGAGAGTAGATGTAAAGGCAGGTCATCACAGTATTCAGGGAACTGTAGAAACCTGCCGTAAGGACTCTAAACATAAGATCACTCTTTGTATGGAGCTGGGATGTGGCCTTGGAGCACAGACAATAAGAATAAAAACAGAATGAACACTGGATTGTGGGGGCTTTGGGGAGTTACTCTAAGAGCTCTGCTTTTGGACCCCAGCAAATAGGACTCACTGCAGCCCTTATAGCAAGAAATAACTAGCGTGTTAGTTCTAATTCCTTAATCCAGATGCAATTTGATTTGCATCCCAAACGTTGTCTGTGGGTTTTAGAAATCACAGTAAGTGGGATCCCAATACTGTAAAGTGCACCCTGTAGGAACTGGGAAAATCACTTTACAGTTGTATATCATGTAGAGACGGGGGACTGCTCTCAGAAATGCACTCCTAGGCTCTCGTCCTGTGCATACACAACAGAAATCACTCACACAAACTAAGGTTGCTGCCCCATCGCTAGGCGACACCACCATAGGTCACACGTGCAAGTCATGTAGAAACCGTTGCTCTGTGGTGCACAATCATTCTGTGACACACAGCCGTTCTGTGGTGCAGAGCCATTCTGTGGTGCACAATCATTTGTGGTGCACAGCCGTTCTGTGGTACACATTCGTTCTGGGGTGCAGAGCCATTCTGTGGTGCACAATCGTTCGGTGGTACACAATGTTTCTGTGGTGCACAATCATGACGATTGATCTTCATCATCAGCTCGACAGGCTTTGGAATAACCTAGGAGACACAACTCTGGGTATGTCTGTCAGAGTGACTCCAGAGAGATGTAGCTGAGGAGGGAGGTCACACTCTGAATGGAGGCGGCACCGCCCCATGAGTCAGAGTCCCAGACTGAATCCAAAGGAGGGAAGGAGTGTTGTTCTCTGACTGTTATAGACATGAGAGTCCCGTTTGCACACTCCTGGGGCCATGAACTCCGCCACAGCATCCGTGCTGTGATAGACCGTGCCCTCTGAAACCCCAAGGCTAAACACTTTTCTCCTCTTCTGTTGCTCTTGCCGCGTGTTTGGTCAGCGCAGTGAGAAATGTAACGAACACCGTGACTGACCATCTTCAAGCTGCAGAAGAGAAGTTAGTGGTGATTTTTGTCCCTTGTCATGTCAAGCAGCTATAGTCCAAGGGTTAAGCATGTCCGACTCTGTTTTTTGTAACCCCAACCCCTGAGGTCTTTAGTGTTCTCACCTAGAAAATGGCCACATGTCCCTGACGGCTGTGTGAATGAAAAGGAACAATGCATGTAAAAGATTAATGTGATGCCAGCACACAGAAAGCACACAACACACGATGTTACTTTCATTATTATCCTTATGAATAGTCATAGAAAAGCTGCTGACATTTGAGGTTCTGTCAGAGCAACAAGCAGCCTCTTCTCTGTCCTTGCCACACACCCCCAAAGTCCTCAGGCCCCACGCTGAGTTCAGACCCACGTGTTTCTTCTTTCTGAGTCCCAGGGTTGAGAAATAAAGAACTGTCGATGAGAAACAAATTGTTTTTGTTTATGTTGTTTTGCAGATCTGGGGAAGCTGCTGGGCCTTATGCATGCTAAACTGTGCTCTAACACTGAACTACATCCTCAGCATCCCCACCCACAAGGACATGGTTTTTGATCAAAGAGAAATTTTCAAATGCAAAATACTTTGCAGAACATACTGGTCCTTGTCCAGGGACTTCCTAAAAGTCTGAGGCTTTGCCTCTCAAAGTTCTGGCCCTTGTCTGCCACCAGACTATTTCCCGGCAGGCACCCTGGTGCCCCAGCCAGTCACTGACAAGCAGGCAGGGAAGGCTTGGCCAGGTATAAACGTGTCCAAAGCAGAGCTGTTAGCATCTTTCCCACTTCACTGGCCTGCAGGGAAGGTGGAGCTGGCTTTGGACCACAGCCAGGGTTCTTGAGAAGCCACGATTGTTCTCAGAACGAGAGCATGGGGCTGGGCTCTCCCACTACCGTGAACTTCTGCTACCCTAGTGATGGGTAGCGAGAAGCTTCCAGGTAAACTAGATGTCAGTCTGTTGCATGCTTCCCAGTGCTATCCTGCTCCCATCCAGCAGAGACAAGGTTTCGTCTAAAGTCCTCCTCGTTGCCTGAGATGAAAAACAAAGCAGAATAAAATGCCAAGACACCGCTAGAAACTCCCAGGGAAGATGCCACTTGGTTCCCCATGGGACCCGATAGCACTCAGTAGGTCCTCCGGTGCTTTGACAACACATAATAAGCAGTTTATGGGGCTCCTGGGGAAGCCGATGAGGGAGGTGTTTGTGATCTGTCCTAATTACCAGCTCATTTAATTCCCATACTTCAACCTGAAAAAGGCGTCCTTAGCTTTGCTTTATAGGTAAATTGAGGCTCTGAGAGAGCTTGCTTCCAGGGAAGGAGAGTGACAGGGGTGGGACTCCAAACACATCTGTCTGACTCCAAAGGCTCTTTCCCGTGGCATTTCTGGTCCTTCAGAACAGGGAACCAAAGGGCTTCGAGCCAGCAATCCTTCAGCTCTCAGACCTCATCCACAATGCGCTGCCCAACAGCACAGCAGGCATGGAATCCATGGCTCTCCTTGTTGAACAGGAAGACAGCTGGAAAGGGGCAGTGGGCTGTAACCATAAGCATACACACACCCCAACCAGCAGAGGAGGGGCAGAAGACATGGCATCAATGTGGTCATGCGCCCAGCACCGCAAGGCTCGGATAATCCCTGTATCCTCTCCAAAGTCAGGAAGAGCATGGAGAAGGGGCAAAAGATCCAGAGCCACAGGGAGCAAGGAACAATCCCCATACCCACAGCATCCATGTCCACATCTCCGCTGGCGCTAGGGTCAGAGGATTGTATTTAGATCTCACAAGACCAAGAGGTGAGAGTCAGGATTCCCAATTAATAGATGAGAAAGTTGAGGCTCAGGTCAGGGGCTGAACACACAGTGGTAAGTGCAGGCTGTGAACAAGAGGACCCAGTGGCAAAACAAGCAAAACAAGCACCAGAGACGGGTAATACAAATAAGGAAAGCAGGGTGGGCTCAATGCAGGGCCAGGAGGAGCAGAGAACTGAAGGATGCTAGGCTCTCACCATTCTTGCTATTAAACCACATGGAGCCAGAGTACCCAGAGTTCTCCACTTAAGTATAAGCCAGATGAGTCTATTTCTGAGTATAGAACCTGATTTTGAGAAGTTGAAGTTATTTTTTATCCAACATTCAGACACTCGGTTGACTAAGTGAAGTGTAAAGGACAGGAAGGGCCCACAGGTCGATCCATCTTTTGCCCCCTCTGGACTGGGATGTGGAAGAGAACATCTTTCCACAGGAGGCGTCTGGCATGTGCTGGGCAGCAAACTCAAAGTGCTGGTGAGGACATCGGAGGGGCTGCTGAGGCTGGGCTGGGAGACCTTTGGGACTCCTGAGTCGGAGGCTGCACGAACTGGTACAGCAGAGGAAGGA
Organism: Arvicola amphibius; assembly: GCF_903992535.2. Lineage (NCBI taxonomy): Eukaryota > Metazoa > Chordata > Mammalia > Rodentia > Cricetidae > Arvicola > Arvicola amphibius. The sequence continues at coordinate 106,292,665 of NC_052057.2, read as the reverse complement.
GAAGCTCTGAGTAGAGACATAGAGCCAGGAGTCAGCCTCACCTCTCTGGAGATTCGCTGGCTGTCCAAAACTCTGTATGGCTCCCTTTCTCTTGGGAATCTGAGATGGCTCTCCTGTAAATCTCAGGCTTGGCTGTTGTTTGCAACGGTTCCAGGAAAAGAAATGCCTCTATGTCTTGGGCCTGATTCTAGACCAGCTCTACCTCCTAGCCCCTGATCCCCTCAAACTCCCGTAATCTTAGCCACCCAATCCCATCCAAAAGGCGCTTGTGGGCCACTCGCTTTGTCTGTAAGCCCCTGAATATGTAGTCCCCAAGTGTTCCTTCCACCTATCATGATCCATTTTCTGTCACGTGACAGAGTACCTGAGACTCAGCAGCTTATAAAGGACATTTATCGTGTTCACAGTTTCTCAAGCCTTGGAACTCCAAGATTGGGCCACATCATCTGTTGAAGGCTTCTCACAGCACTGAAGCTGTGGATACAGAAAGGAGCCATTGAGAAAATGGCACTGACTCCTGGGGGAGTTAACCCCTTCTCTGGAGAAAGGCCTGGGTCCCTTCTGGATAAAAGAATGTCCCCAACAGTTCCAGTACTGCCACACTGAGCAATTCAAGCTGCATCCCAGGAGCTTTGGAGAAATACATTCAAACTATAATATATCGCTCCTGTCTATAGAGACCTATACTGCACATGCAGGCACCACTGTGAACAAGAGAACTGTGGCCCTTCTGAGACCAAACCATTGTCTAGTGGCATGGGCAGGGGGCAGGGGGAGACTTGTAGATAAAATGTAGGTAGCTCTGGCCACCTGACCTCTCCTATGCCTATCTCCTTTGGCCTATGAACGCCTAATCTTATTAGCTCCATTTTCTTGACGGGTGCCTCCTGCCATGGCAGAAAACATTGAGGGGAAAACCTAGGAACTGATGAAAAAAGGGAGCCGTAGTCTCTCTCTCTCTCTCTCTCTCTCTCTCTCTCTCTCTCTCTCTCTCTCTCTCTCTCTCTCTCTCTCTGTGGTGGGTTGAGTGTGTGCTAGTGCATATGTGTGTGTGTGCGCGCACACACGTGTGTTCACCAACCATGTCCAGCTCACTTACAGACCCACCTCTGAATTGGAAGCTGGCTTTGCCTTTGCGGTGACAGGCAACCCTGAACCTGCCAGGGCTCTGGGGTGGAGTACAAATACCCCCACCCCATCTCTTCAGAAAGAACAAGAGTGAACAGCTTGCCCTAGGCATCTAGCCAGGTTCCCTTCAATCCAGGGCCGGGCACATGGGGCCTAATCAGCAACCCCCTTCCTTCTGCAAACACCCCTGGGGACAGCTGCAGAGCAGGCCCACAAGCTGTGTTAGTCCCTGAGTGAGATGACACTCAGCTCCACACCTAGGGGGTGGCCCAGGGCCCCTCGCCTCAGGCCAACACCAGCCAGTCATCTGGGAAGGACTCTGGCTATGCCCTGGAAGGGATCACTAAGGTAGAGTAGGATGCTGACCTCACAGCCTGCAGGTCTCAGGGGAGCCACTTTCAACTGTTGTGACTGCACACAGATGTCCTAGCAACTTGTCTTGTCTATATATTCTATTGGGCTTTTCCTGTGGGATTTTTAAAAGACCAATAGAATAGCACTATCTATTTGTGGAGCATTCCCTGGTATGAAATCGCCACGAAGACATAAAGGTTATTTTTCTATTCAGTTCCACAGTACAGATCCCTAGCTCCTAGCATGTGTTCAATAAACGATGAACAGAGAAGCTGAGGATAAGAAAAGGGGGCCAGGAGGGAGGAACTCTTTAGAGGGCGAAGTCTAGTTTGTCCCTCTCTACTCAGGTTGCCTTTTTTCCTCCAGATCTACCTCAGACTGGTGGCCTTTCAAGAAGGAGGAGGAGGAGGAGGAGGAGGAGGAGGAGGAGGAGGAGGAGAAGGAGGAGGAGGAGGAGGAAGAGGAAAAAGATGGCTTTAGCAGTCACTGTCATAATGACCATTATCCCAGGGTCCACTTAGCGTCCAGCAGACGGTACAGCTGTATGTTCTTGCTTACACTCCCAACTACTCTCTGTCATTACTGTGACTCAGGATTTCTCAGTCTCAGCCCTGGGGACCCAAGAGCCAAGGACTGGCAGGGGCACATCATGCTCGCGTGCAGTGCTCAGCAGCAGCGGCTCTGACTTCTTCACACTCCACAGCCTTCTCAAAGTTGTGGTAACTTCCAGACATCCCGAAATAGTCCCTGGGGACCAACGTTGCTTCATTTTTGAACTTCCCTGTTAATTCCACACACTACGAAACTGGAGCAAATCAGTTAAGTCAGGTGAGTTGCCCAGTGCTATCCACGTGGGAATTCCTCCCAAGGCTGCCTGGTTCTCCTGATTCTGCCAGGCCACCTTCCTGTAGCAGGGCAGGACTGGCAGCCCAAGGATCTCTAATGGAAAGCACCACCAGCTCTCCCAGACCTTGGTGCATCTTAGTCTGAACAGCCCAAGAGCCCTGGCATGCAAGAGAGCCTTCCCCAGCAGCGCAGTTGAGCGTAAGGCCAAGCAGCTTGGAAAACACTTACTCATGCTCTGTCCAGGCCTGGAAACATCACCAGTGATAAATCATATCTCTTAATTATCTGCGATCCTGAGGCCAGCCAAGATTTCCCTCTGGTGACAAATATTTGCTACAAGACGCACACCCCAAATCCCCCCAGAGGAGAAGCAGCGCAGAGAGAGGTCTGAGCTGACTTCCTGTCAGCCCTCCTGTCCCCCCCCCCCCCGCCCCCCCCCCTCCCGGGAGCTAGGTCTCTGCCTGGGCATGCCTCTTTTTGCAATTCCCAGCTTTCTGTTTGGGTTTTGGTGCTGTGCATTCTCAGAACAGTTTCTGAACTAGAGATAAGCTCAGTCATTATGCCAGTCAAGGAGAAAACAAAATGGTAGGGTGAAGGGACTTGGGTTCAAGTCAGCTTGGGCCTACAACAGGAAAAGAGTCTCCTCCCCCTGCCCTCTCCTCATTATAAAGGTAGGTCTGGGATTTCTCAGCTTTCACACCTCCTAGCCTTTCCGAGGCTCTCTCGAGTCCTGCTTCCTTCCAGAAGCCACAGTCATGCTGAAGCTGCAGACAAACTTTTCAACACGGCCACAAACATTATTGCCTTTCGATGTATGCTTTCCTCAGCCCCGACCCCGCCAGAAAAACTCCTATTCATGATCTGAAATCCAACGCAAACGCCCCTAGTCCCAACCCAGGTCAAGTTCATGAGCCTTTGCTCCCATCCCTCTGCAGCTTGCACAGACAACAGAAGCTCCGTGTCTAGAGCCTCTCGGGGACAGCTGAGTTAGCAAGGACAACAAGGTGAGATTACCATCACAGATGTGGGAGACATCCACATCATTTCCTCACAAGGTCTACCTTCTCATCTGGTTAAGTTTCCCCGATCCAGCCATGTGTGGCCTCCTTGGGGTGCTCCTCTCAGAAGGACCCACAAAGAGCTGTCCGGAACTCAGAGACCGGAGTCACACACTGATCCTGGCCATCACTTCCTAGGAGAACAATCAAGTTCCCACTACATTTGGGTGCCTCTGACATGGAGCTAGGCTCGTGGAAGACACTTAGCCATCATCAGTCCCTTTCTTCTTGGTGTCAAAATGTTGAGAGATCTGGTGTCTACTTCTGTGGTTAAACCCACAGCTGCCCTGAGACCTTTCACAAGGCTCAGATGTACTTACAGCTGCCCAAGTCATGGCGAGAAAGGATTGAGCAGGGTTGGTTTGTTTGGGGAGGGGAATGGGGAGCACTACACAACTATGGAATTTTGGAGGGGAGGCACTGGATGACTCCCATGTGAACGTGGATTGTGGGACTAAAGTTCAGGGCCAATGTGGAGGCCAGAAATCTATCAAGGAACTGCTAACTCTAATAAAAAGAATACACTTGCCCAGAGAGAGTATGGAGAGAGAACAGAGGGGCATGGTGCCCCTGGGAAGGGGAGGGGAGAAGGGCAGTTGCGCAGAGTATATGAGGCACTTACGGGAATGAAAAGGGGGACAGAGTTGTGGCTGGCTCCTTCCGAGGCTGTGAGGAGCACCTAGTGCAGCCCCTGCTACACAGTGTCCTGACTATAGAACTCCCCCCCCCCCAGGAGAGGCTATGTTCCCAGATCCCCAGGGTCTGCCTAGAACTGCAGAGAGAGCCCCATCCTAACGTACTGTGATTTTCGTGCATATATTTATTATTGGGAACAGATGATAGACAGATAAACCCATGACAAAGTTTAGCTTACAAAGTAGTCATAGTAAGAGACTAACAACTACAAGTAATAAAATGAGCAAATATGGAAGTTACATAAAATCGATGAACAATTTACTTCCAGAATTTTCCATTTAATTTTTTTTTCAACCATAACTGACCACGGGGAATTGAAACTGCACAAACCATGACTACTACATTGATACTGGCAATTTTCTTTTCTTTCCTTTAACTTTTTTTTTAACTTGAACCTAGTCCCCATACACGCTAGGCAGGTGTTTTACCACTGAGCCATATCCCCAGGTTCCCACCCTTTTCTGGGCAGAGTCTTGCTATAAAGCCTACGCTGGCCTTGAACCCTCAGTGCTCCCGCTGCGGCCCTCCAGGTGCTGAGATTGCAGGTGTGAGCCACCAACCTAGCTCCATAGTTGACAGGTTGTCACCTAGCTAGCAATCATACTGACAGTAAGGGAATTGCAGAACTTGCCCTGGCCTCCTCGTTTTCAAGAGGAGGGAGTTGAGCACAGAAAGGCCAGTTAGAGTGGGCCATACTCCCAGCTCATTGATGGAGACACGGAGTCCACTCCACATAAATGGCACTTGAGCACCAGGTCAGGTAATCAGTGTCAGGCCCTCCCCTGCCACTCCTCCCTGCTGTATCCCTGCTGCTGCTGCCTCTGCAGATGCCAACTGGCCTTCCTGGGGTGTTCACAGTGTTGCGTTCCTCTGGTCCAGTGCAGCTTGACTTCAAGTCGAGTCAAAAGGCTCCTGGCAGCCAAGCTACGATTGCAAAATGCCTTCTGATGACGTAACTGTAAATGAATCTGAAACATACGGACTGAATTTCTCTTGAACTGCACACCAAAATTCTCATTCGATTAAAAATTTGGAGAGTCCGTGTTGAAATATCGTAAGGGGGAAAAAAAGGAAGAATAAAAACAAAGCGGTCATTATGTGGAGGTCAAAGGAGCAAGAAAAGAGAGCAGCTGGTATAGAAAGACTTTCAGCACCACCCAGGTCCGAGGTTAGTGAGAGCTTTTACAAGGGGCTGTGAACTCCTTCCACGTTTCATTGGGGGCACAGTCCTGCTAGGATTGACAGGCAGCTCTGAGTATTCCAAACCGCTGAAAAGTGGGTGCTAAGTAAAGAGAAAGCCTTTTTTTCATACAGTGTTTCCTGTGGCTATTAACCAAGCATACATTAGAACTCATGCTTTCTCTATTGGAAGTATAAATCTATATTCTAATTACAAATATAGCGATACAGAGAGACATTTAGGTGATATAAATACAAAGACATCCCTACTTCCTTGGAAAAGGAATGTGTGTGTGTGTGTGTGTGTGTGTGTGTGTGTGTGTGTGTGTGTTATATAATTTAAATGATACAACTATAAGTTATATTCATTGTTATAGAAATAATGGAATTTACATATGTACTGTGTATTCTACATACTCATATTCCAAAACTGATTGTATTACTTTTTTTTTTATTTTTTGAGATAGTATCTCAAAAATTTGGCTGGCCTCAAATTCACTTTGTAGCCAAGGATAACTCTGAACATGTTATCCTCCTGCCTCTGCCTCCCGAGCCCTGGGACACCTGGCATGTGCTCCCATGCCCACTTTATGTGCCTCTGGGGACCAAACCTAGGTCTTTGTGCACGGAACACAAACACTCTACCAACTGAGCTCACACCAGCTCACGATCTGTTAATACATGTGAAATGGAGGCTTTTAATATATGTATTCTAAAACAAAACATGAAAAGAATGGACATCTACAGGAGAGCAGTGGGTGCTGAATAAAGCTGACCTAGCTCCAGGCGTAAGCCGCACTCCTAGGGAGAGGCTGGGGACAGCTATCTAGATGTGATGGCGCTGTCCATCAGACTCACGGTGGTGTGAGAAGTGACCGCTCTCAGCAGGACTTCAGTCACCATGAAGAGCACGCATGTCCCCAGCATCCTCCCAGGGGACACCTATGACCAAATCTTCTCATGGTACACCTTTGTGTCCCCCAAACTTCCAGTGGGGATGAAGAGTAACCCTTCAACCAGATGAAAACAAAGGTCACATTTGCCATCCTCTCAGTAGCTCTGACAGTAATCCCAGCATGTGGGAGGTGGGGTTGGGAGCCCAGAATCATTCTGACACATGATGAAGTTCATGGGTAGCCTGGGATATGAGGACCTGCCAATCAAAACAACATACCCCTTTAAAAAAAAAAAAAAAAGAAAGAAAGATAGCCTTACTGTGATCAAATGAATAGCGCAGAGCTACAGCTGGCTGGGATGATGGTGGCGGTAACAGCGGTGGCTTTATTTTGTTTTCCTCTTTCCTCCCCAGCACATTCTACAATCCTGATCTGGTTTTTCTTTTCTTTTCTCTCCCAATCCCTTGGTGCTGTTAGGAAACAGTTTTGGGAAACACGTGTTCAAAACACAACAGCAGAAAATGGGTGAGCAGCCAGGGCTTTGAGAAGAAGCATTTGGCAGCCCTGAACCCGGTGACCACACTGGTACAGCCTGCATCGGTCAGAGCTGCAGATGTCAGAGCCAAGAGTTCAGAAACACACACAGCTACAGCCTCCATCCCAGGGTCCCCTCCCCACCGGAAGTGGCCAACGCCTGGCCTGTGTGCAAACGTCATTCAGCTGCCGCCTTTTTCTCTGAGCGCAGGTGGGGTGATTTTCAGGAAAGACACCATTCAGTTGTTAATAACTGGAAATCCCTTGACTAGCTCTGCGCACACTGGACTCTCCCCTACGTGGCACCAATGGCTGTCTTTTATAGGTAAGCCCTGCCAACAAATGGGAAGGAGAATCCTTGCCAAGCCTCCATGGGCATGGCTGTTGGTTGACTCTGCCAGGAATCTGACAGGTCTTCTGGCTCAAGGCAAGAGTTAACCCTTGAGAAGGTTCAGGCAGGCAAATCCACTCTGACTCAGGAGTTAGATGGCATCAACTCAAAAGCTCAGCCTGAAAGCGCACGCAGTAGGGGCCTTGGGCAAGTGTTGAACTTCAGCCATGCTTACCCACCTGAAAGGTGGGCACGATAATAATTGTAATCATATTATAAGCACAGCATCAAGACAATGTGTGCTCAACTAGACACCGAGTACAGTGCTTAATGCACAGTGAATTCTCAAATGCAGCTCACTGCATTAAAGAAAGCAGGGGCATTCCATTTTTCCTAAGTTGATACTGCAATTTACTAACCACACCTACACACTCACACACACACACACGTATACGCATGCATGCCCACACAGGCGAGTGCACACACATACACACCTTTTCTTTTAAAAAACAATTCAAACATTTGTTCACGTTAGATGCTCTACCCTAGACCAACCAATAATGATGGCCATCGCTTACTCCTTCGTGGACTCAGTCAGCTAGCATTTGAGTTGCAGTTTGAATAAGATGCAGACCCTATGCAAATGGGTTCCTTGCATCAGTCAGGAGGAAACAGACAGTGAATGAGGGCAGAAGGCTTAGGTACCCACTTTCTTCCTTGGTAGTTCCTCATCAGCCAAGGGGGATGGGTTGTTTCTGATTCCCAGACTCTGGTAGTCTTCCTGGAGGAAATGGTCATTACTGAGGATAAGCTTCAAGACAGATGAACAAAGGACAGCTGGGTTATCAGACAAAGGATTATCAACCTTCTGGGGTGAAGTAATGTTGCCCTGGAGACTGCTCCCTGGACAACACTATCTCTCTAGACACAAGCAGAGGTCCACAAGCCAACCTGAAGCACGCGGCTGCTCCATCTTCATCATGGGGAAATGTAGTGCTGAGATCTGAGCCAGCACTGCTGATGCCAGAGTGTGTTCAGCTAGAGGTTAGCTTGTCCGACGTCACAGTGACAAACCTTGAAGTGATAAAAGAAAAAGAAATTCAGAGCCTCACGGAAACAGACCGGCACGAGGAAAGCCACGCACAAATGGCCCAGAGAAAGCAGCCCCTTGCCCTGGGTTTGGAAACCACCCCCTAGCTTTTCAGCAAAAGGGGGGACTCAAAAAGAGGGGACCCAAAACAGAGATGGAAAGGTGGATTCGAGTCCCATGATCCAGGTATTGATCTAAATCCTTTACTTACAGTCTCAGAAGATGGATATATTCTCTTTATTGTCCAACCAGGAAGGCTGGGGCTCAGAGAAGGCAAGCAACTTGCCCAAGGACACAGAACTAGTAAAGCTATTCAGATTCGAGAACAGGAGCCAGGCAGAAGAGCACCTGCTCATTATCTCAGCACGTGAAGATGGAGACAGCAAGATTGCCAAAAGTTCGAGACTAGTCCAGTCTGCAAAGCACGTTCCAGGCCAGCTAGGGCTCCAGGGAAAATTAAAAAGGAGCCAAGGGTGAGAGCTGACTGAGGTTTGCAGATGTGCAAAGCTGTGCTCTTGCCTCTTGAACCATGCCGTCTCTCTCACATGCTATGACACAACCACTCAGTGCCCCCACCCACTACACATCTGAAGTTCAGATGAAATCAGAAATATTTTATTTCACTTTCAGTTGGCCACTGCCCACAGCACTTCAAAGACAGTGGGGCTCCCGAGGTGAAAATCTTATCCGTGGATTTTCTGGAAACATCATGCTTCCTGGAATATTGCCTCGCATAGCCAACAGCTCAGAGTGATACCCAGCCACGGGCAGAGCCCTGTTCGAGTGGAAGGCTCCAAGAACCGTTGGATTATAGTCTCCCCAGCAGCTGACACCAGCAGATGCCGCGAATGAGAGGTTGTCAAAGGCCCACAACTGTTCTAGTTTGCTTTCAGTTATTGTGATAAAGACCACAACCAAAGCAACTCGGTGAAGAAAGGGTTTATTTTATATTATACTTCCATGTCAGGCAGGAACCTGGACGCTGGGACCAAAGAGAAACGCTGCTTACCAGATTGTTTCCTGTGAGCTTTCTTGTACACACAGCACAAGCCCACCTTCCTAGAGATGGTACCACTCACAATGGAGTTGACCCTTCCACATCAATCAACGTCGAGGTAATTCCTGAAACAGAAAGCCCCTGATTCTGCCATTGGAAAGGTGAACTCAGTCCTGGCTTCTCATAACAGATTGGGCTACCTCGGACATGAGGTGTGCCTACTTTATGTCTACATATATGGAGTGGGGACAGCACCAATGTTCTCTACAGAGTTGTAGTCACAGTTAAAAAGATATTGACGTTAAGCACCCGGTGTGGCACCTGGCACCTCATAAATGCCAGGTCATCATAAATCACACCCTGACAAAGCAGTGGATAGTCAATGCTTCCATCAAAAAAGTACTTGGAAGCAATTTTGAGCCAGACTGTGTTGGTTTGAATGAGATCTGACTCCCATGGACTCAGGAAGCTGAACCCTTGGTCCCCAGTTGGCAGCACTCTGTGGGGAGGTGGGGTGGCATTGCTGAAGGAAGTGTACCACTGGGGGTTGGAGTTGGAGAGATGATAGCCTTTCTCCACCTCAGGTTCAGGCTCTGCTTCAAGCTCAGAGTTGAGGGTGTTGTCATCTCTCAGTCCCCTGTTTCACTGCCACATTTGTCTGCTGCCATGCCTGCCACCCTGATAGATAGACTCTTACCCATCTGAACCCATAAACCCAGATAAACTTTCCTCTATAAGACGCCCAGCCATGGTATTTTAGCACAACAATAGAAAAGTGCGGCCATGACTATGGTTGGATACAGTTTGGCCCCTCTGGCCCTGGCTTGTCCTATCCATACAGCCCCTTGGGAGATTCCAGCTGTGCCTTCACCCACTGATACTTCCAGCCTTCTGTGGGGACCAAGAAGCTTGTGGGATTCCAAGCTGCCCTCATGGAATCCCACCTTACACTTCCTCAGGACACTTCAGAGGCAGGCTGTGGGTCCTCTTGCTCAAGAATCTTCTGTCATCCCATTCTCCCTATTACTTGGGCCAATGTTTCTTGAGACTCCTTCCATGTCAAAGACACACTGCATACTTTCCTACACCTGTCAAATGGGTCTTATCTAGCAACACTGACTGCACCAGGTTTTAAAGCATAAGTTGAATTCATAGAGTAACTTGGTGTGTATGTGTGTGTATATATGTTCACATGCAATTACATGTGTACATATGGAATTCAGAGGAAAATGTCGGATATCTTCATTGATCACCCTTCATCATATTTAGGGGATGGAGCATCTCTCACTGAAGCTCACCAATTAGCTAAACCAGCTTGAGAACAAGAGCCCAGGGTTGTCCTGATGCCACATTCCCGGTTCTGAGATTACAGACAAACTACATTCAACATTCTGACATGGGATCTAAGATGAGGTCCTTGTATCTGCACAGCAACCACACTACCATCTCCCAGCCAGAACTGGGAAATTCTTTAGTCAGGGGAATCTCACGCAGAGGTCCAGAATCTTCCTTCCTTTTGGAGAACAAAGCTCTGGAATAACCGGATGTAGAGCTGATGGCTGTCATCCCGTTCCTTGCAGCTAGAACTCAACCATCAACCAACATTACATTTATTTCTTCTGGTTATTTGTTTTGCTTTGTTTTCCATAGTTTTTCTTGCTTGAACCCCTCAAGACATCGTTTTCTCATCACTTCCCCAAGTCACAATCCTCCAGCCATGAACCTTCTCAGGTGAGAGACCCAGAACCATACAATTCAGGAAATGAAAGATGAAGAGGAAAAGGAGATCCTGGGAGAGTCAAGCAAAGGAATGTTTTACGTTATTATGTCTCTCAGAAGCATTAGCCAGAATCAAGGGGCAGGCACATTCAACGTGCACCCCCTGAAGAGTGAGAGAGAGAAAGTGGGGCATTAATAACCCACCAATGTAGTTGTTGCTTTTTACTAGTTGACCCTTTGCTCTTTGGGAGTCCACCACCCAGCTCCCAAATAAATGCACACGGAAGCTTATTGTTACTTATAAATGCCCAGCCTGAGCTTGGCTTGTCTCTTGCCAGTTTTTCTTATCTTAAATTATCTGCCTTTAATCCCAGCACTCGGGAGACAGAGGCAGATCTCTGTGAATTCAAGGCTAGCCTGGACTACAGAGTGAGCTCCAGGACAGGTTCCAAAGAAAAACTCTGTCTCAAAAAAAAACTAAAAAAAAATAAAATAAAATAAATTAACAATTTTAAAAAAGTAAACTACCCCATCTATCTTTCTCCTCTTCTGACTTCTGTATATCTTACTTTCACTCCTATTTTATGGCTGACTGTGTGGCTGGGTAACTGTAGCAGGAGCGCCTGCTTGTTGGGGTTTCTGTCCTGCCCGGTTCCCACAGTCGTTAGGTGCCAAAGAATCACACAGGTCTACATATGTTATAAAACTGATTGGCCCATTAGCTCAGGCTTTTTATTAGCTCTTGTAGCTTATATTAACCCATTATTCTAGTATATGTTAGCCACATGGCTCAGTACCTTTTTCAGCAGGGTAGGTCACATCCTGCTTCTTTGGTGATCTGGGCAGGACTGGGAGGAATGGGCTTCCTCCTTCCTAGAATTGCCCTGTTCTCATCACCCCACCTCTACTTCCTGTCTGGCCAATCAGCATTTATTTAAAACATGATTGACAGAATACAGACTTCTCCTGCACCACTTCCCCCTCTTTTTTTTTTTTAAACAAAGGAAAATATCCATAGTCCATTTTTTGGGAATGTGGGCGTAGTATTCCAGGCTACTTCTGACTGGTTGGGGGCACTGATAATCTTATGGGGAACAAAAGAAAATTTAGAGTTATGATCAAGTCCTGACTGGAGTATCCTGTGAGGCTTGATCGTCTCAGGCAGCAGTCTTGAATCTGTTCTAAATGTAGAACTTAGACATCTGGGCCATCTGTTTCTACCCGAGATTTCTCAGGTGGTTTTCCTTGGTCAAACCTGATTTTTCTTAACTCAGAATGAATCCACAGTCTCTCATTTCCTGTGGAAACAAAAACAAAATCTCTTCTCCAAAGTAACATACCCTTTGACCTCAATTTTGAAGTCAAGGTATTTTCAAAATACCTATCTTGAATTAATTCAGCAGCATTTATAAGCAAATATCTTTTAGCAGCTGTTGCTCCTTCCTCAGCATTCAAATAATTCAAAGAGAGCATAATAACATACAGTATCAAGATTCTTTGTGTATTTTTCATTGTTTTGTGGCTTTATTTTAACCTCTATTTCTTTTATTTTTACTTTTTGACTTTTTGAGACAGGGTTTCTGTGTATCTTTGTCCTGGAACTCACTCTGTAGATCAGGCTGTCCTTGAACTCACAGAGATCTGCCTGTCAACATTATTTAAGTGTTTCTTGGCAGGACCTCTTAAAATAGCTGCAAGGCTTTAGAAGTAAAGCTGAGTCAGGAAGCCTCTCTTAGATGAGAGCACTTGCTTGCCTCTAGCAAGCAGAGCAGACCCGAGAAATTGCTGCTACCAAGAAGCCATGCTTTATTCTTTTCTGTCTAGAATTACTTTCCAAGCTCTCTCAGGTTTTATGTGGATGTAGTTATCCACATGGGTACCATTCTGTAACAAGAGGGCCTGCTTGTTGGGATTTCTGTCCTGCCTGGTTCCCACAGTCGTTAGGTCCCAAAGAATACAGACTTCTGCACCAGGTGACAGGCCCCTAATGTCCTCCTATCCTTGTTCTCTTGCTCCTCTTCCTTGATATCATTCTATTTATTCCCTCCCCCTTCCTTTCTACTGCCTTGCTACTGGCCATTTAGCTCTTTATTAGGCCAATCAGGTGTTTTAGACAGGCAAAGTAACAGTTTCACAGAGTTAAACAAATGTAACCTAAAAGAATTCAACACACCTTTGCATCATTAAACAAATGTTCCACAGCATAAGCAAATGTAACACATCTTAAAATAATATTCCACATCACAACAGCCTGCCTAATGATGAAGTTTTGATCTTCCCAGGATGTTCCAGAAGCCATTAAACACACTGAGATCAGTACTGCACTGAGATCACAGGGGATTAGCTACAGGGTCCCAGTGGCCTTCAAATGCTAGGACAGGGTCTGGCGCCAAGTCAACAGAGATGTATCTAAGTCAAGCCCCATGACAAGAACCCATAGTGACTAGCAGGGATAGCCTGTGCTATGGGTAGATAGTTTGAGGTTTCAGGAGTCAAAAATAGGTTGTCCATGGTCTCAAAGCCTGAGAGACACAGAAGACTTAGTCAAGACATTATTTTTGTTATTTGGACTGCCATTTCTATAAGTGAAAGAGCCCATGCTTCCAGTGTGCCCAGAATCCCAGACACTCTGACCAGGCTGACAGAGCCTAGGAATCCCCGGCTGCCATACAGAGAAGATCCAAGGGGTGATGGCAGAACCTGAGATCCCAGGAGGTTTAAAGACAAACCTGAAACTAGAGGCCTAGAGGTCCTCACCTTGCCACCTACCTGCGTGCTGTGGGAAAAGTTATTTAACTTCCCTCTGTCTCTCTTTTCTTTTTACAACTTCCCTATCTGTGACATGAGGAGAGCCACCACACCACCTTGGCACAGTGTTGGCAAAGCATGAGGGCCTATATCTGGCAGAGGACCTGTTAGGTTTGTGACATGTGGCACCATGTCAAGCTAGGCCACCTTTGCACTCAGTCTTGTTAATCCTCCCAGTTATAGTATACTCCACAGGGGCCAAGCCTAGGTTCTTAGTGAACCTGAGAGAGAGACTGGATCTGGAACAAGATTCCTCTCTTATAGTAGCTGGGGCTTTCCTCTGACAACTCCCCCAATTCTAGCGCATGCTCATGAGGTACCCGGCCTTGTGGGCAGATCCAAGATAGGACACACCTCATTACTATTTGCACAACATATGGTTCTGCCAATTCCTTTTCCACTGTGCAGCCCGGATCTGACTCAGCGCACAGGATACAGAGTGTGTTCTGCTGTCTTCAAACATGAGCAGCTGGAGGCATAGTGGGAGACATTGGCGACAGTGAGGGGAAGGGGCAGGGTACTCCGGGCAAGACTGACACGTGACATCCTCAAGTCATGCAGCACTAAAAGCCCACTGGCGACAGCTCAAAGCTGGTGGAAGTGATAACCACCGCGGCATCTGAAAGACTGTGGGGACAAAGGAGACTTTGCAGGGGGAGGCAATAAAACCCTAGAGACCTAAGCAAGATACTAGGACCCAAAACGACCGAGACACCTATCCCCCCCCCGCCGCCCCCGCCCCCCCCCCCCCCCCCCGCCGTCTGCCCATCCTCCACTGAGCCACAGTGGTTCAAATTACAGAAATGGTTTTGGATACATAGTTCATGTGTTTCTAAGGTAACTCTTCCATGTGCTAGCTGTGTGACCTTGAGCAGATCCCTGGCCTTATAGGACTGTCAGCCAATTAATCTAAATTAAACTCTTGGCAGCAGGGAGTGAGTTAAACATAAACTATGACAGTTGTTACTCTCTGGAGAGTGCATACGAACTTGGACATGAACTGGCCTTCTGATTTCCCGACCTCAGCCAGCAGAACTCCCTGACTCAATTTCCCTACCTTCTGATGGCTTCTCCACCCCTGTTCCTCTTACCTGATCCCAGGACTTCACTGCCTATTGTCCCAGTGTTTCTAGAAGATGCTAGGTCTTGGCAAGCCTTGGAGCTCTCGCACAGGGAACACTAGATTTCCCAGCTCATCCTTCCAAACCACTCCCCAGTCCTCTGACTCCTCCAAACTGTCCAAAAGATTCTTAGCAGTAGCTAGAACTAATCTGGTAACTGCTAACCCAGAGCACACCTCAGCCAAAGATGCCTCTCGCAGTCTTAGCCCTTTCCAGTTGGTTTTTACTCTAGAATCTTCCAGACAGTGATGCCCTGGAGCTTTGAACCACCAAGGGCAGCATGACACCCAGAAAACAACCAATTATTCTGGAATGTCAGTTGAATGAATGAATGAATGAATGATTTCTTGTTTGTCTTCCCTCTAAATTCAGCCACATTTATGACTTACCAAGGACTCTGACTTGTCCTGCACTCTCACAGGGCTAGGATCTCTAAGGCCTGTTCTGAACCGGCTCTGGTAACTAGAGTGAATTTACATTATTTGTGTCCGTTAAAAATGACCTATAAGAGAGAGGACTTCCAAAAAGTTTACACATGACACTGTGTACTTCTTTCCTTTGTAGCTAGAAAGCAGGATGGGTTGTTTACTAAGAAGTCAGAGATAGCTTTAAAGTTCTGAAGAGATCCTTGTCCCCAGGGGCTCCGTCCCCACCCCCACCTTGCAACCCCACTCCCACATGCAGTGCGGCTGCTATTGCCTTCAGCCTGGGACCTAGCGCTGCAGCTGCAAACCCTTCGTGGTCTCTCCGAACAGCTGTTTTACCATCCCAGAGGAATGGCAAAGCCAAGGCTTTGTTCTTGGTGTTCTTCAGATGAGAGTTTTGTAGTCCGGCCTGATAGATCATCTAGCGTGGAGTGGAGGTCTGTGTGCAAACACAGGCAATAGAGCCCAAGCGGAAGCCCTTGGCATATGCTGGCCATGCTGGGCATATAATCTTACATAGAGAAAACAGAGACACCACCAGCTCTCGGAAGCTCTTGCCCAGAGCCTCACCAATAGTAAAGAACAGGCAAGTATATGAACCCATGCCTGGCCATCCCAGTCCGGCCCTCAGCTTCTTTCTTTGCAGCCTCTAGGGAATTTGGTGAGCTCTGGATGTGAAGATTTTGGTGGCTTGAGATAATTTTCTTTATTTCTTTTTCCTTTCTTTTTTTTGTTTGTTTGTTTGTGAGACAGAGCCTTGCTATATAGTCTAGGCCATTCTGGAACTCACAAGTCCCCTGCTTCAGCCTCCGAAGTACTGGAATTACAGACATGCGTGGTTATATTTTTTTTTAAAACTTCAAAAATCTATTAAGCATCCCACACCATTCTCAAAATGTCCCAAAGACATTGAACTACATACAATACCTTATTTTATAGATGAAAAAAACTCACCAGTTAGGACATAGATGTTTTAAGCAAAGGCCTTGGGCAGGCTGGAGGGTGAGGATATCCAGGAGGCGGAGAGAAGAAAAAGCTCATGGATAGAAAGACACTGTCTTCTTTCCTCTCTAGCTCTTTGTATCCATCCACAGTGCTGGAGTCCAGCTTGCAGCCTGAAGAAAGGAGAAAAAGCCTTCTGATTGCTAGCTTCGCACACACTGATAGCTCTCACAGCTTACAAAGAGCACACAGCCTACTCTCTCATCGTTCCAGACAGGGAAACTAGCTGAGAAGATAAGGGAGAGACCACACAGGAAGCAAAACCTGAGGCTTCAGAATGGGGGCCACCCATGCTCACCATCCCAGGCATAGACTTAAGGCCCTCTAGTAGAGACCCCACCTGCTGCTTGGGGACAGGACTCCGGACCTTTTGCTTAATCGGGGTATATGGGCCTGCTTCCCTGAAGCAGTCAAGGTGTGTGTTTTCCTTCATGGACAACTGTATTATACTTTTTGAATTGTATGGAATGTTGCAGAGCCAGGCTATGTGAAGCTTTCTCTACCTTGAGGGAGAAGGAAGATGTAAATGCTCGAAGAGTTTACTGGCAAAGGAGAACTTCAAAGTCCCAAGCCAGACAAGCCAGTTCTTACGTTGAAGGTGATTAAGACTCAAGACTCAACCCTCTGCCTTCGCTATCAGGATCATATCCTGGTGGCCTTCATGAGCTGCCCCCCCCGGCCCTTGAGCCTCCTCTCCCTCCACTGTGTGACATGACCACCCCAGTCCCATCAGGCACAAGACGTTGTTGAGAGGCACTGGGCTATGGCTTGAGTCTGAAATGGTTCCCAAAGACCCACATTTTCAAAATTCAGCCCCTGGCTTGGGCTGCTACTCCCAGTGCTGTGGAACCCTCGGGAGGTGGGGCTTGGCTGGTGGAAGTAGGCTGTTAGGGGTAGACCTTTGAAAGCTATGATTGCCTCTGGTTCTCTTCCGGCTTCTGCTTCCTGCTCTGTGTTCAACAAGCCACCAACACGACCTCACACGCCCTGGACAGAGCCATGCTTTTGCTGCCGTGACAAACTGAAATCCCTCTGAAGTCAGGAACTAAATAAGCCTGTTTGCCCAAATTTTGGTCACAGAACACAGAAGTCTCTGCTATGCTCTCTGTTCCCTGACTGTGTCGTTCCCATCAGCAGAAGTCATGGTCTTTTTACCTGGCGTAGATGTCAGTCCCAAGTGGGAGAAGAAAGCCTCATCTGGTGACACCATACCTAACACATCACGCTGCTGTCACATTGTAGCCTAAGCCACAGAATCATTCTTGGTTCCGTTGTGCTCTCTCTCTCTCTCTCTCTCTCTCTCTCTCTCTCTCTCTCTCTCCTCTCTCTCTCTCCTCTCTCTCTCTCTCTCTCTCTCACTCTCTTCTCTCCTCTCCTCTCTCTATCATACACACACACACACACACACACACACACACACACACACACACTACAGCGTGTCACTGGCATTGTTAACCGTATGCCTATGTCCTCATAGGGATGCAGACCAGCTATACTCCAGCACCCTCCTTTCTTCACGGCTTCTAGCACTGGATCCCACTTAGAAAGACTGCTAGACAGCTGGGAGGAAGCCTTGTCATTGTCTTATGGATAGACAGAGATCAAGAGCTATTTTCTTCTGTTTGCTACCCTGTTTAAGAATCTCTCTGTGAGCTAGGAAGTGATGGCACATGCCTTTAATCCCAGCACTCAGGAGGCAGAGACAGGCAGATCTCTGTAAGTGCGAGGCCAACATGGTCTACAAGAGCTAGTTCCAGGACAGGCTCCAAAGCTACAGAGGAATCCTGTCTCGAAAGAAAAAAAAAAAAAGAACCTCTCTGTATCATGTCTTTTATAACTATATGACTCCATAATTATCTCAAAATTTTGATCAGTATCTAGTCTTTGATTGATTTTTGTTTATGTTTTTTGAGACAGGGTTTCATACTACAGCCCAGGATAGTCAGGATTTGACTATATAACCTAGGCTATCTTTGGGCTCAAAGTAATCTTCTTGCCTTTTCCTCCCAGTTGCTGGGATTATAGGTGTGAGCCATAGTACTGACTTCTAGTGTTTGATTTAATACTGATTTAAATCTAATTAATGAAAGCATCCATGCATTAGGGCATTGCTGTGCTATAGAACCCTGACATGTTCCTGCTGTAGGGATGAGAGACTCCTGCACTTGGAGTCATAAAATGACTTCTGATCTCCAGCAGAACATGAAGAAGCTCAATCCTGGTTGCTGGGATTTAATGCATCCTCATTGAATACAAAAAAAAAAATGCTACCAAGTGCTGGTAGCTTGAGTCAGGCTTGCATTCTCCAGTTTCCGTGTTACTCATTGTGACACTGGTATCCTAGGAAACCACTCTACCATATGCATGATAATTCATAGAGGCTAGTGAGTTCCTACTCCAAGCCTATCTTCTCCTCTCCCTGTTTCTTCCCCAGAGCACATTACAGAGATTTCAGAATGCTCTATGGTGAATTCCAAATGTTGTGGGAAGGGGAGAGGGAAGGAGACCCTAACTGTGACTAAAGATGCTCAGAAAGAGTGACCCCAGAGATGCTGGGAGCTGGAGCTGGAGGATGGATCTGGACTAAACAAGGAGACAATACCAGGAAAGAGAGCAAAGGCCTGAGTCAGCGTGGCTGCAACTGGCACCATGAGGGTGATGTTTCGATGGGGTGTGAGCTATAAAAAGGTCAGGCAAGGCCCAGAGTGTCCAGGATCAGTGAGTCTATTTGGTAAGCTTGGATTTCCGACTTGAAAGTTCGTGAGGGGTGGAACTAAGAGCGTGGCTTTTGAAACCTTGACTCTTAGGAGGCTGATGAGGGAGTATTGCCTTGGTTTAAGGCTAGCTTGGTCTAGTGAGTACCAGTCACAGCAAGACCCTAGCTCAAAATGTTATATTATAATAATAATAAATAATGAATAGCATTTTTAAATATTTTTTTTTAAAAAAACTGAACTCAGGTTACATGAAGCTGAGCTGTCAATGAGCCAGTCAACAGGATCCCATAAACAACTGTATTTTATCTAAGTGCTGATTAGCACGGGTCACATGACTTCCCATCAATTCCAAGTGGTACTGGGAAGGCGTTTCATAACAGAATTGCTCTTCTAGATTGCAAGGACATAGGAAAGTAGGAGCCACGGTTGGATCATTACGGCTCCTTGGCTATAAATTCTCTGGAGAGCAACGGGGTGACTCATAGTGAGAACATGAGATTGCCATGCAGCTTGTCTTCAGATTGCCATGACGGCCAAGACAACCATATCCTCGTGGCACCTGGCCAGCAGATCCCGGCATCTGCTCAGCAGACGCTCCTCCCCATACTGGACGCAATTGACCTCTCAACTTCCTCAATCTCTCCTTCTCGTGAAAAGCCTATAGCACGTTTCCATACCTGTCTAGCTCTTTTCAACTCAGCCTCGGTTTCCTCCTCTGTCCGGCAGAAATCGTCACCGCTTTTCCCTAGAGTTGGCAAACAGTGCAATGCACAGGAAGAACCTGCGTAGCAGGAGATCCTAAGAGAGACAGGTGTTACTCTTGCTGAGAGCCAGATCCTGTTTTCACCTGGGATTTATAACAGCTGGAGAGCGAGGAGCCGAAGTCCCCACAGAGCCAAGCTTTCTCCCAACTGTGTAGCCTCGCATCCCTTCAGAACTGGCAAGTGGCTTAGCCAACAAGGAGTTGGCAAGCGGCTGGGCTTCACAACACAGGCACATGACTTCCTCTGACTGCGTTGGCCCAGGGTGGAGATAACTGGTCATTCCTTGGATGACACTTTCACCTTTCGCCGTGGCCTTAGGTCGGCCTTAGGCCTGAGGAATTAAAGGGGAATCCTAGAATGACAGTATTTGAAAAATCCACAAAATGTCTAAGGCTCCAGTCCAGGTACTTCAGTGTAACAAATATCTTCCGGCAAATGGACTCATTTCCAACAGGAAATGGAAATGCACAGATCTCAAGCAGTTGCTATGTATCTCTGTAGCCTCCATAGTCTGGGCAGGATTTGACTAAACAACGGTAGTCCTAAATTAATATTAAACTCTGATGTTAAAAGGTGCTGAGTATTTGACATAAGAAATGCAGGGATAGCTGTGACATGGGACTCAAATGTTCTTCCAGGGGTTACAGTAAAGAATAGACACTCTGGAGAAAAAGAGTTTTCTAGAATGAGTCTAAATCAGGGTATTTAAATTTAAAGAGGCAGCTTACCCCACCCAATGTAGAAAGCATTTAAAGTACATATTAAAGAGGAAATTTGGGTACTTTAGGGTGTGTGGTCTCAGCACTTAGGAGGTGGACAAATAAGAATCAAGAGTGAAGGTTTGCAGCAGCAATATGCTGAGTCCGAGAGGAGCCTGGACTATATAAGACTCCGCAGGGGACAAAAGAAATAGAGGGTGGAAAGATGGAGTGAGCAGGGACGAGGGGGAGGGAGTTACAGAAAGAGAGACAGATGAGGGGATAAAGGACATCCACACTCTTCTCGGAATGCATCTTTAAGCAAAGACAAAGTATCAGCTATGCTTAGTGAGGATGCTGAAACAAGAAGCGTGTGCCCCAGCAACCCAGCATCCACTTCATGGAAGATAAGATGGCAGAGCACACACCAGGGAACCCTGGGAAGAGGAGTCAACACAAATCACAGATAGGATCTCACACACACCGAGCAAGCTCCAGCCCTGGGAAGGTGGAGGGAAGAATATAGCAACAGTGTTGAGAATAGAGCCTTAGTCACTCATTCACATGAACTATCTCAATTTTGTTATGGTTATTGTCACTATTGCAAAATATGGACTTTGTTACCACGAGTCCTTTTGGCGCCTTCATAAAATCCTATATCAGAGAGTTATTCTTTATAGAAACTCTTCAAGGTAGATAATATTTTTCCCATTTTCACAGCTAGAGAAACTGAGAGTCTATATGTTTCTATACTTCTGTATTTTCTAGATAGGTTATTAAAAACTATGTCACAAATTCCATAGTTATACTGCGATAGCCTTGAGATGCCATCAACATACTCTCTCAAGAATTAAGAAGGACCACTCCTCTCTCTGGCCCAAACCTCAGGCAGAAGCCTCCCATCCCATTCCCCAGAGGCCAGGCCAGCATCCTGAAAACCAGCCTCCTATACCACCAAAAGCTAGGACAGCATCCTGAATCTCAAAGGATCCCCAGCCAGATCAGAGGCTATGCACATAGTTAGAACTTCAGCCCCAAACTTGGGCAGCAACTCCCCTGCTGGACCAGAGGCCCTCAGGCCATCTTCTGATGTGCAGCCCCCAATGTCAGTGGAGACCCTGTACTCATCCACAGGTCCCAGAATCCAGAAAACCAGAGGGGGAAACAGAAACCAAGGAAGAAAACACCCATACAACACAGACAAATCTAGAAATTAGCACCTAGACCTACAGTGACTCTAAATCCTGATGCCTAAATGTAAGTATAAGTACACAAACAACAACTAGCGTGTTATGACACCCCCAGAGCCCAGTCCTGTCACTACAGCAAGGCCTAAATATTTCAGCACAGCTGAAACACAAGAAAACAATCTTAAAAACAACTTTATGTCATTGATTTTTAGCAGCTGAGTAAGATATCATTGTGTAAATGTACCACATCTTCTTTATCCATCCTTCAGCTACAGACGTCTAGGTTGTTTCCAGGTTCTGGCTACTGTGAATAAAGCTACTATGAACATAGTTGAGCAAGAGTCCATGGGTATGATTGAGCATCCTTTGGGTATATGCCCAGAAGTGGTATAGCTGGGTTTTGTGGTATATTGATTCCCAATTTTCTGAGTAGGAGCCATATTGATTTCCGAAGTCATTGTGCAAGTTTTCACCCCACCAGCAGTGAAAGGGTGCTCCCCTTAATCCACAACCTCTCCAACATAAGCTGTCATTAGTGCTTTTGATCTTAGCCATTCTGACAGAAGTAAGATGGAATCTCAGAGCAGTTTTGGTTTTCATTTCCCTGATAACTAAAGATGTTGAACATTTTTTTTCTTTAAGTGTTTCTCTAATATTTGAGATTCTTCTCTTAAGAATTCTGCTTAGATCTGTACCCCATTTTTAATTGGATTATTTGGTTTTCTGGTGTCTAGTTTCATGAGTTCTTTATATATTTTTTGGGATCAGAAATTAGAAAAAAATCTGTGTGTGGTAACCCAGACCAACAAAGATAAATATGGTATTTACTCACTCATAAGTGGATATTATCTGTAAAGCAAAGGTCAACCATGCTACAAGTCACAGACCCAGAGAGGCTAGGTAACAAAAAGGGCCCAAGGCATGAAACATGGATCTCCCTGGAAAGGAGAAACAGAAGCGATCCCTTGAGTGGACTTGGGGGGATGGGGACTAGAGAGATTAAGTTGAGGGTGGATGGAGGATGAGAGTACTGAGAGAGATGACTGGAAAGGAAGAAGTGTTTTGGGGATCAGGTAGAAACTTGATGGAAGGGAAGCTCTCGCAAATCTACAAAGCTGACCCAGGTAAGAATCTCAACAATAGTGGGTATGTAGCCTGAACTGGCCGTCTCCTGTAATCAGATTGGTGACTACCCCATTTGTCATAGAGAGCCTTCAGTCAGTAACTGGTGGAAACAGATGCAGAGATCCACAGTCAAACAATGGACTGACTTTGGGAAATCCTGCTGAAGAGAGGGAGGAAGGATTGTAGGAGCCAGGGGGATCAAGGGCATCACAAAACAGCCATAGAATCAACTAACCTTGTTCATAGGAACTCACAGAGTCTGAACCAATAACCAGGGAGCCTGCCTGGTCATTATCTAGGCCCTCTATATATGTGATGGTTCTGTAGTTTGGTTTACTTGTGGGACTCCTAACAATGGAAGCAAAGGCTATCCCTAATGCTTTTTCTGGGAACTTATTCCTCATACAGGTTTGCCTTGCCTAGTCTCAATATAAGGGGAGGTGCTTATTCTTACTGAAACATGGTATGTCATACTTTGTTGATACCCATGAAAGGCCTGTCCCTTTCAGAACAGAAATAGAGGAAGAGTTAATCAGGGGACAGAGAAGAGGTTGGAAAGGGAATGGGAAGATAGAAGAGAGGGAATGGGAGAAGAGAAGTGGTCAGGATGAAAAATAGATTAAATAAAAAAGAAAACAAACTTCATGGTGATGATAGACATCTTTAAAGAGGATGTGAAAAATTCTCTTAAAGAAACTGAGGAAAGGACAACCAAAAAATTGAAGATAATCAGCAAATCCTCTAAAGAATGATAAGGAAGCCAAGGAAAAACAAACAAAAAGATAAAGGAAACTATCCAAGACATGAAAATGGAAATAGAAACAATATAGGAAACATCAAACTGAAGAAATTCAGGAAATGGAAAATCTGGGTATGCTAATAAGAACTACAGACACAGACATCACCAACAGAATTCAAGAAATGGAAGAGAGAATCTCAGTTGTTGAAGATAAAATAGAAGAAATAAATTCATCAGTCAAAGAAAATGGTAGAGCAAAAAAAAAAAAAAAAGACTCCTAACACAAAACATCCAGGAAATCTGGGACACCAGGAAAAGATTAAACCTGAGAACAATAGGAAGGAGATGAATCCCAGCTCAAAATCGAGAAAATGTATTTAACAAGATCATAGAAGAAAAGTTTCCTTACTTAAAGAAGGGCATGCCTATAAAGGTACAAGAAACTTACAGAACACCAAATAGATTGAATCAGAAAAGGAAGGCCCTGGGTCACATAATAATCAAACACTAAATATGCAGAAAAAAAGCAACATATAAAGTCAGACTTATAAAAACTATACCCGACTTCTTAACTGAGATTCTAAAAGTCAAAAGGACCTAACAGATGTCATGCAGACTCTAAAGAGACCATGGGTGCCAAGATACAAGAAAATTGAAAGAAGCCCCTGTATCCAATCAGACCACTATGGATTAAAATTGAGTTTCAATGACAACTGACACAATAGAGAGCCTATAAACTCTTGGAAACTGAACAACTCTCAACTGGGTCAAGGAAGAAATAAAGAAATGTAAAGACTTCCTAGAATTCAATGAAAATAAATGTGCAATAATACTCAAACTTATGGGACACAGCGAAACTGGTACTAAAAGGAAAGTTCATAGCACCAGTGCCTTCATAAAGAAATTAGAGAAGTCTTATACCAGTGACTTAACAGCACACCTGAAAGGTCTAGAACAAAAAGAAGCAGACACACCCAAGAGGCAGGAAATAATCAAACTCAGGGCTGAAATCAATAAAATATAAATAAAGAGAACAATACAAAGCATCAAGAAAACAAAGAGTTGATTCTTTGAGAAAAATCAACAAGATAGACAAACCTTTATCCAAACTAAATAAAAAGCAGAGAGAGAATATCCAAATTAACAAAGTTAGAAATGAAAAAGGGGAACATAACAAGAAACACCAAAGAAATCCAAAGAATCATTAAGTCATACTCCAAAACCCTGGACTCCCCAAAACTGGAAAGCCTAAAAGAAATGGACAATTTTCTCAGTATATACCACTTATCAAAGTTAAATCAAGATTAGATAAACAATTTAAATAGACCTATATATCCTCCAAGAAAATAGAAGCAGTCATTAAAAGTCTCCCAACCAATCATCCCCCAGGGCCAGATAATTTCATCACAGAATTCTACCAAACCTTAAAAAAGCTAATACCGTACTTCTCAAACTGTTCCCCAAAATAGAAACAGAAAGAACATTGCCAAATTCATTTTATGAGGCCACAGTCACCCTGAAAATCAAACCACAACAAGACTCAAGCCAACAAGAAAAGAGAGAATCACAGACCAATGTCTCTCATGAACATAGATACAAAAATACTCAATAAAGTACTCATATATCAAATCTAAGAACACATGAAAAAGATCACCCACAATAATCAAGTGGGCTTTATCCAGAGATGCAGAGATGCTTCAACATATGAAAATCTGTCAATGCAATCTACCATATAAACAATTGAAAGAAAAAAAACACATGATTATCTTATTAAAATGCTGAAATAGTCTTTGATGAAATCTAACACCCCTTCATGATAAAAGTTTTGGAGAGATCAGGGATACAAGGGACATACCTAAACATAATAAAAACAAAATTTAGTAAGCCGAGAGCACCATCAAATTAATTGGAGGGAAGCTCAAAGCGATTACACTAAAATTAAGAACAAGACAAAGCTATCCACTCTCCCCATACTCTCCATATCCAGTATAGTGCTTGAAGTTCTCTCTAGAGCAATGAGACAACTAAAGGAGATCAAGGGAATATGTTGTGAAATAATATTTTTGTACATTGTGAATATGTATTGCTCCCATTGGTATAATAAAGAGCAAAATGGTCAATAGCTAGGCAGGAAGAAGTTAAGTGGGACTTGCAGGCAATGAGAGGTCACTGGGAGGAAGAAAAATGGAGTCACCAGGAGACATAGGGAGAAGCTAGATGAACATGCTCTACTAAAAAGAGGTTCTGAGCCATGCAGTAGAACTTTGATAAGAAGCTAAGTTGTTAGAGATAGCTAGTAATGAGCCTAAGCTATTGGGAAATCATTTATAATTGATAATAAGTTTCTGTGTCATTATTTGGAACCTGGCTGGTGGTACAGAAACTTCCACCTACAAATTCCACCCAAAGTGGGTGAAGGAACCCATGTCCCTGAGATTTAGAGTCTCATGATCTACTGACTATGCTAACTGACGGTATTATAAGAATATAAATTGGAAAGAAGTCAAAATATCATATTTTCAGATGATAATATAGCATACATAAGTGACCTCAAAATTTCTAGCAGGGAACTTTCACAATGATAAATACCTTTAGTGAAGTGGCTGGATACAAGATTAACTCAAAAAAATGAATATTCCTCATATACACAAATAATAAATGGACTAAGAAAGAAATCAGGGAAACAACACCCTTCACAATAGCCACAAATAATAGAAAATATCTTGGGGTAACTCTAACCAGCAAGTGAAAGACCTGTATGACTAGAACTTCAAGTCTTTGAAGAAAGAAATGTGAAGACAATTAATCCTATGAGCAAGAGGACCAGGATCCCTGTGTGGAAAGGCATGGTGAGACAGAACCTGGGATGTATTCTCTACGGGAACAGGTGGCAAAGGCTTTTCCGTGTGGTCTTAAATTATTTCAGTGAGTTGATCTGTTTGACACAGAATGGTTTGCCACCACACAGTCTACCAAGAACAAGGTCAAAATCAGTGGTCTCTAGACTGCATCAAGAAGTACGAGCAAGTATATTTCCTGGGGAAAAGTTCTTTTTTCCTCTTTCCTCGTCTATCCCCCTGGCCTTATACATTCTCCAGAGGCTTCCTTGAACTCTGCAGTCAGCCAAGCCCTCCTCTAGGTCTGCTTCCTATTTATGATGCACTGTCACACCTGTGTCTTTGATAATTTTCTTCTGCTCCACCTATATTTGATTGTTCAAGTCTTGCTGTCATAGGGCCACCAGTTTTTACTGGTGTCATGTTTCTCTTTGTGGTGTCGTGTGTGTTCTTGCCTACCCATCGTTTCCTCTGATTGCTGTAGTTGGGGCTGTCTGTGACTCTGGTGATCAATCTCCCAGGTGCCAGTGGATCCAAGGCTCAGATGCAGTCTGAGTGGTGCAGTCAGGGCCACGGTTCCAGTCACCCCGTTGGTCATTCTGTGTTCCTGGAGGTTGCTTGGCACTCCCAGGGTTTGCTCTACAATACCAGGAGTCATTCAGACCTGCTGCCACAGAGATTACTGGGAGCTCTTTCTACTGAGGTTGCTGCCTTGGGCCTGCTTTGGCAGAGGTCTCTAGCTCAGGCCTGCTACCTCAGAGGATGCTAATTCATGCCAGTCTGGCAGAGGTCTCTGGTTAGGGCCTGCTTCCTCAGCTGTGGCTCCCTTGTACCTCCTCTTGTGGACTTTGCTGCCTCAGGCCTGCTCTGACAGAGGTCACTGTCACTGACTCAGGCCTGTTTCCATAGATGTCCCTGGCCTGGGCCTGGTCTGGCAAAGATCTCTGGCTCAGACCTACTCCCTCAAAGGCCCCAGACTCATGGCCAGACCCGCAGAAGTCTCTGGCTCCAGCCTACTCCCACAGCGGTCACTCACTTGTACCTGCTCCTGTGGAGGTTGCTGTCTCAGGTCTGCTCCAGTGGAGGTCACTGGCTCAGAACTGTTTCTGTAGATGTCTTTAGTCTGGACCTGCTCCCACAGAGGTCCCTGGGTTGGGCCCAGTACCGCAGAGATCCTGGCTCAGGCCTCACACACCTGTGTCTTTGAAAGACTGCCCCAAGAAGTATAAACTGCACATAAACAGACTATTTGCCACATGGAGTGTGACAAGGGTTCAGTCAACAACTGACCAGATCATGGTGATCCTAAAGGGCTCATTGCCTGCTGGCATTACAGCCATCTTAATCAAAGTACACTCCGATGGTAACAAAGTGAAACCAGTTGACACATTTCTCAAAACATGTCCTATGATAAGGTGACATATAGTACTGCAATACTGGTCCAACACAATGGACTTACTCAATCAAAATCTGTTTAGTTAGATCTCATTTAAATGAGTCTCTACCAAATAGATTCGTCTCTATCTCTTATTTGACCTTGGCAATCAAGGGGCAAGTCATCGTCTGTCCTATTTTGCAGATGAAGAAAGGGAACTCTAAACGGAGCCTAGACTGAAGCAGGAAGGACTTCTGGAGCCTTTCTGGCAGCTGGTTGCCCTTCCTTCACTCCAGGGCTCTGTGTCATTCCTTTCTCTCTAGCCAGGTTGAATGTGTACAGAGCTGCCAGCCATGTTGCTGGCCTGTACAGCTAGCTCTCCTTCATGGCTATAGGAGGTGAGCTGTTCTCCTATCCCCAGTGAACTCTGAAGGCCCTTTCAGAGCATACACATTAAAGTCCCAGGATAGGCCAGTCCAACCCAGGCCCGTGCTGCCATTTTTTGCTAGAACTGATTTCTTCATGAGTATTTGGTATATTTTCCCATCCATCTTTATAGATCCAGTAAAGTAGTAGAAGAAAAGCAAGCCTCTGAAGCCAGACTTGAGATTAAATACCAATTCTCAAAAGCTGTGTGTCCATCAGCACACTGTGCGATCACCTGGGGCCTCAGTATTCTTCTCTGCATGGTGGGATGTCTGCTTGTTAGGTTTAAGAGATGAGATAATGAGGCCAAAAGAGTATTTTAATTGTTTATAAAGAAGAGATAGATAGAAGAGAGATAGATAGATAGATAGATAGATAGATAGATAGATAGATAGACAAACAGACAGACAGACAGATATGGTAGGTAGACAGACAGACAAATATAGAGACAGACAGATAGATATGGTAGGTAAGTAGGTAGATAGATAGACATATATGATAGATAGACAGACAGACAGACAGACAGACAGACAGATAATAGCACATATTATATTTACTTCATACCCTGGGGAATTAAATATTAAGAAATCAATGAAAAGAACTTAGAATGTAGACAACTGAATAGACTGTGGGTTTAATCCTCATAACAATACGGGGGGGGGGGGGGGGAAGGGAGGGAGGGAGGGGGGAGGGAGGGGGGGAGGGAGAAACAGAGACAGAGAAAGACAGAGACAGAGAGAGACAGACAGAGAGAGAGAGGGAGAGAGAGAGAGAGAGAGAGAGAGAGAGAGAGAGAGAAGCAATTAAAGAGAGTTTGGGGAAAAGAGCACCAAGATTAATATAAATACCTTTTCTTTTTCTAGACAAAAGATGAGTATCAAACATATTAAATAACCTGTCCAAAGCCAATGCTTAAAATTTTCTTGAAATTAAAAGTATTAGAATTCTCTTGAAATCTTGTACCCTCATGCACTTAGCATGCACTTGGAAATGAGCATAAGGTGTTGTCTAACTCCGAAAGCACAGGTTAGAGTCTTCTGCAGGTGGTACCCTTCTTGTTACAGAACAGGGCGGTTACAGAGACAAGAGATCCCAGGGAACTGTCTCCACATCCTTGAGAATTAACTTAACCACCTGTTTACGCTGCTTTTTCAGTAAGACAAATCAAGTTTTCTTCTTGCCCTGAGACTATTACAGAATTTCACTTGGCAGTAACCAAGAAGCCGTCAACCCTCCCCTGCTTTAATCCTACAGAATTAAGTTCTGTGAGCAATGGTGGTCAACGGAGGGAGCACAGAATTAAGAGATGTGGGTGCAGATCTCAGTTTTTGTGATCGTCAAGAGGGAGGCTGAGCCCTCTGAGTTTCTTCCTGTGTGGAATGGGAATAATAATACTTGTCTTCCTCTACTATAGCGGTGAGAATTAGGTGGGATCCTGTGCTTCTTTTCATGCTTACTACATAGAGAGTGCTCGATGAATATGTATTCATTTGATGGGTTGCACATGTAGTATCTGGCAACTGATACATGCATCACCAGCTGCCCTCCATTCACGTCAACCCCAGCATTATACCTGGGTCCCTGAGAGGCCTTTAGGTAGATGTTTATTCCTTCACTGGAATGCCAGCCCAATGTCTGCCATGGTCGCTGTTAAACGAATGTTCATTCATTCAATGGAATCCTAGCATAGTGCATAGCACTTAGTCAACACTCAACAAACATTGACTGAATCCAAGCAGGGAAAATAGAACTTGATTTGCTTAATGAAATTTTGCAATTCCGTAAATATGGCGTGTCGTTGCCAGGGCTTTGGGAAGTGAATGAAGCATTGCTGGAGTGTTCTCAGCTTGTGCTTGTTAGCAGATCATTGGAAACTATTTTCCAAACATACAGCATTCCATGAATGTGTCCTGACAATATTGGCAATGCTAAACACCCCCAGGACCCTAAACAAGTGGCAAGAGAATGCAGTCTATGAATTCACTTAGAAGCCAGTGCATCTGTCTTCACACAGAGAAAGGCCGCCACACGGGTTCTCCTGTGTTTGTCCAGATCTCAGTTTGACAATTGTTCTGGCATATTCTGGAGATCTGAGGCTCCCAGGAAAAATCCCCAAGTGTAGACAAAGATTTTTAAGAAGTAGAATTACTGCACATACATACACACATACATGTGACTGTGTACATACACAAAACCTTACAAAGGACTGACTGTCTTTGAAAGCTCTGATTTATTTATGTGTTTTACAGCAATAAAGCAATTCCCCTGAAAATAAGAGACTGATAGCTTCTCCTGTCAGAAGCCACATTCTCTAAACTGGCCTGCAAGCAAAGACTTTAAGTAGAGGAGGGATGCTGGCTCGGTTGGTAGAAGGCTGAGTTTGGTCCAGGGTACATAAGCCCTGGACATGGTCCTCAGACCCACATAGCCTCGGTATGGTGATACTTGCCTAGCATCCAAGGTATGGTGACAGTTGCCTATCAATCATCTAAGGGTATGGTGGCACTTGCCTATCATCTCAGCACGTGAGGGGCAGAGGCAAGAGAATCAGTCCGGGCTGGAGAGATGACCCAGGAGTTTAGAGAGCTGGTTACTCTTCAAGAGTACTGGAGTTTTGATTCCCAGCACCCATGTCGTGGCTCATAACCATCCATAACTCCAGTTCTGTGGTATCTGATACTCTTTTCTGACCTTTTTGGTCTACAGACATGTGCATGGGGCACAGACATATATGCAGGCAAAGCATATATAAAATATATATAAATATATATATATATATAAGATAAGATAAATAGGAAATAAATAAGGTCAACCTTGGCTACTTAGTTTGGGTTTGAGTCCAGCCTGGGTTACATAAGAGCCTGTCTAAGGGAAAAAGAGATGGGAGGCAGGGAGAAAGGGAGGAGAACACTTTGATAAGTATTGTTTTCTGAAGTTAATCAGAAACCCAGGACAGACAGACCCTCTGCAATTCTTCTACAAAGCACCTGGCACTGAGCTTGGACCAGAATTGAATGTGAGTCTCCCTGGAAGAAAAGGCTGGGGAAGAACATTCCAGAGCTAGAGACAAAGGTGAGATTTAAGATTATGCTGACATGGAAAAGTCCAGTCTGACTGGACAGCAGGTGTGACCAACCAAAAGGAAAGTGGCACCAAGAGAAGCCGAGATGGTGAGGTCAGCTGGGAGACCTTTGCTGACCTGTCATAGGGCTTAGACTTTACCCCTTGACCTATGAGGAATGTTCTACTTATATCTCTGATAACACGTATCTCCATTTGCTGTATTTTAGACTTGGTTATTTATCATTCACATTTGTGTTATTATTTTCCCTACTTCTTTCTTCCACTCTGTAAGTTCTCTGGAACCATGATATGTGTGCTTGTTTCTTCATTATTATCTGCAATCATAGTTTAATGCGTTTCCCAGAACAAATGCAAATGGACTCCAACCTAAATAAGAGGCGATGACATCCTTCCAGAAACTAATCTCATTTACTTACCGAATTCTCTTTGCAGACAGTCAGGGTGTGCATTGGGAGTTAGTGTAGGAAACACAGGTCCTCTAGATGATTACATCTAGGGAATAAGGGTTTTCTGTGGTCCTTGGGAGGCTAAAGGAGCCAATCTGGACATGTCTGGTTCAGTATTCCAGTGTGAGGATAAAGAGATCTGCTGCTGTCGCTGCTGCCGCTGCTGCTGTCGCTGCTGCCGCTCTGCCACTGCTGACTGAAACCACCAAGACCTCTCCTCTTCAACAGGGCAATGATCATGTGTCATGCCGCACATCTGAGTCAGTGCACAGGCACGTGTGTCTCTGTTACTTTAGTTGCCAACAGCAGTGAGATCAGGACTCTGACCTTCAACTCAAGTCCAAAACCCACGTCTCCTGGGAGCTCCGCTCATTAGCAGAACCTAATTTGCTTCCAAACCTCCAATGTCCAGGGAGTCCAGGAAATGTAGTTTTTAGCCTTCTTAGTCATATGGTAAAGAAAGGCCCATGTTTATGAGGCCCCAAGCCTCCCTAAGACAGAGGAGCTGTTGGCTGTCAGTGGTTGCTTGTGGCAGGGTGTTATCATCTTCAATGACGTATCCACTCTCCAATGACATCTGTGCTTCAGTAAATACACCCTCATCCATGCTCATGCAAGCAACCTGAATCAACGTTGGTGAGGAATTTAAAAAAAGACATGAAAAGAGAGGCGGCTCAAGGGGAGGAAGAGGGACTTCACTGGTATAGAAGGGAGAAGAGGGGGAGGTGATCTGATACCATATATATACACATAAAAATTTGTTAAAGGACAAAAGACAAATGTAAAAGTGGGAAGAAATCGCCATACTGATATCCAAATATGGGAAGGAGAAAAAGACAAGATCTCCTGAGTAAATTGGGAGCATGGGGACCTTGGAAGAGGGTTGAGGGGAGGGGAGCAGAGAAAAATATATAGCTCAATAAAATCAATTTTAAAAAAAAAAGATAGGAGCCGGGCGGTGGTGGCGCACGCCTTTAATCCCAGCACTCGGGAGGCAGAGGCAGGCAGATCTCTGTGAGTTCGAGGCCAGCCTGGTCTACAAGAGCTAGTTCCAGGACAGGCTTTTAAAAAGCTACAGAGAAACCCTGTCTCGAAAAAACCAAAAAATAAATAAATAAATAAATAAAAAAAATTTAAAAAAATAAATAAATAAAATATAGGAAGAAAAGTCCATAGAAACAGGTGGCAAAGGCTTTCTATCTGGTCTGGTCCTGACATAGGTGGTCATTATAGTCAGGAATAATTCTAGTTATAGACTGCTTAATGAAGAAGTAACACGGTGCAGAATCAGGGAACCGGACAAGGTGAGAAGGATGCCGCCGTCGGGAGGCTGTCTGCACCAGGGCATAAAGCTCCGGAAAGCTAAAGCCATGTCCACGTGCGGGGGCAGGGAAAACCTGGGTAGGAGCAAGGAAGACAGACATTCCATGGAGGAAGGAGACAGTGGCATGGGATATTGAGGACACTCTGGGGGATTAGTCAGTTAGTGAATGTTTTTAAGAGAAGGGGGCAGGTTTTACTGTTGGCTAGTCATGAATTAGTAATGAATCCTATGGTGATATTATTGTGGAATGGAAACTATTGTGCAAACTATTATATATAATAGTTTCCTATGAGATATATATAGAGAGATATTATACAGTTGTGTTGTGTGCAAACTATTTTTATATATGCATATGCAAGATTGTAAATGAAAACATGCACATATGTATATTCCCAGCTCTGTTCACACAAAGGAACTAAGAACAGCGACCCTCCAGCAAGGGACCCATCTAGCCCCCTCTAACTTTTTTGTTTTAAAACAGAGTTTCATGTCATTTTGATCTTGCATTCCTAATCCTCCTGCCTCCACCTCACAAGTGCTGGGATTACAAACTTGTACCACCACACCCCTGCTAGCACCTAAATCTTGGCTTCCAAGTGACATTCCATACTAAGAAGAACCAGAGCTCCTAGGAACCATGGCTGATTCCAGAGCTGGGTGGGGCAAGGAAAGGACAAGATGAGCCTGAAGCATCTCACTGTGCCAAGAACACTCAAAGAATAGTAGAGGCATGTCAGAAGGACGCAGAAGCTAGGTTGCAAGAACTCCCATTGGCTAAATCTGAACACCATAAACATCATAAGGAACAATGAAAAAAGTGAGCTATAACTCATTAATAAGATAGAACACACAAATCTTTACTGATAAATGATTGTGAGGTCGAATGGATTGCAGTATATTTACATAGAGTTTAAAAGTATCTCCCTCTGAAATGACACCAGAATGGAACTTTCCAGCAGATGCTACTTAGGAGGCAATCCTGGTGAACCTCATCACCAGTGGTGCATACTGGAGTGCCACACCCTCTGAGGGGACACAAAGAGAGGACCAACATCGCCTCTGGGACATCCCTGTCATGAGGCACAAGCCTCGTAAAGAAACATCAGACAGCCAGATTCAAGCTGAGAGCTGTTCTGTGGGAATAACTCACTTGTAATCTTCAAAAGTGGCCAGATCACATTCAAATCAAAGATTGGGAAACTGGTTTGTGTTACAGACACCAAAGAGATATGACAGCTAGGTACAATGATTCCAAACTGGGAATTTTCAGAAGGACTTAAAAAGAGCATTGTAGGGACGAGTTACTACACCTTCCGTGGGGCTTGACAATCAGACAATAATCTTGTACGGATGTTCAATTCCCAGTTTTGACGATTCCACTGTGGTTATATAGAATGTGGTTACATAGAATTTGTGCAGAGGAAATACACGTGCAGAAGCCATAGGACGCTAAAGATATAACTTGTTTCCAAAGAGTTCAGAAGGAAACAAGCAAAGTCCTTTGCAGGGAACTTACAGCTCTTCTGCAAGCTTCTGTTCTGAATATTTCAGGTTTTAAAAAATCATTAATACACTGTGAATTCATATGCAGTTTTATTAAAGATATGTGTGTGTGAATGTTTTGCTCGCATGTATATATGTGACCACCTGCATGCCTGGTGCCCACAGAAGCTAGAAGAGGGCTTCAGAAACCCTGGAGTTACAGATGTGGATGCTGGGAACTGAACCTAGGTCCTCTGGAAGAACACGTGCTCTAACCACTGAGCCATCCCTCCAATCCTCAAAGTAATTTTTTTGAGACAAAGTCTTGCCCAGGTTTATCTGGTACTTACTATGTAGCCTTGGAAGGTCTTGAATTTGAGAGCCTGCTGTCTCAGGCTCCCCAAAACTGATATCAGATATCAGCTACCATATTTGGTTTTAAATGTATTTTTGAGGTATAGTAAGTACCCAAGTAAACCCAGGGAACCCATATATCTAAAATCAGTAGCCAAAACCTCACCTGCCTCTGGGTTTCCAGACAAATCCCACTTAAACAACACAAAGGTCATAATTTTTTTTTTACACATTCTATCTTGAAAAATAGAACTGAAATTCTACTGGTGTTGGCCGAGTACATTCTCAGAGGCCCCACTGAACTCATGTATCCATCCTCCCAGTGTCCCCCACAATGCCGGGGATGGGAAGAGATGGTTCCATGAACCTGCAGATCTGAACATCAGTTCGTCTACTTCTTAAATACGCTACTCTGAGTAATTGCTTAATCTTCGCCAGCTTTGGATTCCTCGACTAAGAAATGGAGAGAATGGTGCTTACTAACACGGCTGCTGCCGAGAGAATTAAACACAATGACGGGTGTGAACCTGCCCACCCGATGACTGGCAGAGGAGGACAATGCTTTCCACTTGGATATTTTAATTGCTCAGCAATTTAATCTTATATAACCCAACAAGTTCCTTTGACCTTGACATAATTTCTCCTGCTTATAGCTGGACACATTTGGATTCGCTCGCTTGTTTCCGTCTGTGTACTTCCTGCTCGGCAAGTCGGCACTGAGAGCCTATCATGGGAAGTGACGGTTCAAATGAATTCGGGGTTCCTTCTTTTATCCCACCAAGAGGAAGACGCGTTATGAATTTAAATCAGCTCAGTAATGCAACCGAGGGTGTGTTTGCCTCTCGTTCCCTGTCTCTTGCTGTAGCTATTGAATCCACCCACTCCTCTGTCCCATACATATTTATTTTCCAATGAGCTCTGAAAGATTTCCAAGGTAGAGCAAGGACCAGGGAATGCAGCTGACGTCTGTCTCCCCTGGGGATTATGTCACCCCTTGATTTAATTTGTCTTGACATTTCCTTCATTGTACTTTGTGCTCCTCATCAGAAGTCATCCTTCTCGGAAAACAAACGTGCTCGTGGACTACTCGGGGCTGCCTTGAAGATGGTTGTGTATGTCGGTGTGTAAAGTTCAACACACGCACACAAAGCCCTGTCCCCTAAACCACATGCCACATGACCGTAAAGGATTGCCGTACTTCCAGTGTTCTGGCAGAGTCTCTGCAAACCCCTCTTGCACGAGGTGGAGAAGGATTTATTTTCCATTTTTAAGCCATTGGCAATTTTGTTTGCTTAAGCTTAATTGTTCCCGGATACTGGGAGGGCACAGAAGGTAACTCTGTGTTTGATTTCGGTGACATTTTGGCATTGATTTGACATCCTAGAAAAAAAAAAAAAAAAACCTTACTAAATTATATACATGCAAAATAAGCAGTGTTGGACCATTTTTTTCATATTTGTTTTACTGAAAAGATAAAAAGTTCTGTCATGGATAAGAAATGCAGATAAAACCCAGCTGTGCTGCCCCGGCCTCTCCTGAGGGGACTGGACATCATAAGAAAGTGCGCTGGAGTGGAGTGGACTTTCATTTGAGAAACAGCAGCTATGCCCTCAGCCTGGCAACCAGCCCAGGGGAGAATCATCTACTCCTTTCCCTGTTCTCTCTCCCTCCAGCTCCTCAGCCCTCTGCCATCGACCTTCTGCCCCTACTGATTGAAGGAAAGACTTCTGGAGAAATGGAATGGTCCTGGGGAGGCTGCGCCCCACCATTTCCCAACTCAGGACAGCTTTAAACAGCAGAAAGAGAAAGAAACTTCAGACATTCAGAGGACAGTGCCACACATTGTTAAGTAACTCCTGCATGACAGCATCAGATTGGGTCCCCTTGAGGTTGGGAAGCCATCCCTTCCCTCACCCAGCCAGCTCCTGTAGACACTTAGTCAGGCCTGTATGGGCCAAGGGTGCTCACAACCTGCCCATGCCAGAAACACATACTCTACCTCATACCTCACCACAGAGCCCGAGGAAATGTTCTCCTTCCCAGGGCCACTTAGCCCACCTTAGTCCTGTTCCCTCCAAAACTTCTTCTCCAAGCTCTGATTTCAACATTTAAATGTTGGTGCTTCCCGGGACTCCATTCCTGAACTCTTCTACATTCTTCTATCTTCTCCCCCAAATGAGTGACTCTTCAAAGAAAATGAAAAGAAATAGGGAAACAAATTCTGAACCTTGTCAGGATCTCAGGGAAAGGCTGGAGGTATAACCCAGTTGGTAGAGTACTCGTCTAACCTGCGTGAAGCCCTGGGTCTCAATCTCCAGCACTGTATAAACCAGACATGAAATCCCAGCACTAGGGAGGCAGGGGCAGGAGAGTCAGGAGTTCAAAGTCAGCTGCTCTTACATAGTGAGTTTGAGACTAGCCTGAGCTACATGAAGGGAGAGAGGGACGAAGGGAGGGAGAGATGGAGGGAGCAGGAAAGAAAGGTAAGGAAGGAATGAAGAGAAAGAGAAAAGACAGAACCAACACATTTAGAAGCATGTTCACTTTTATAACTTAATATCTAATAAAGAAATGGTTGTTGTTTACAAAGCAAGTCACTGACAGGAAAACTTGACACATCTCCTTGGTGATAGGGACACAGCGAACCTTCACTGGGCCATGGCCATGTTCACCAGACAGTGTGTGATTGGCACTCCGAGGCTGAACAACTGTTTCCAGTATCTTCCTACACACCCGCACTTCAGAGATGCCTCACATTGGCCACTCCTAGGGCTCTGTCCACAGCACTGACGTCCCCATGGGCCTGCTGTCCACATGCAGACGCTTCGGGGCTATTTCCACTTGGAAGTCTCACGCCTCACAATCTGAGATTGTCACCAGCTCCACACCCTGTTCCTTTTTGTGTGGCACCCAACACCCAGGCCAGGGGCATGGGTGCATCCTTTGTTCTTGCTCTTGCCACATAATGACCACACTGATACAGCCCCTCTATCCATTTTCTCTTCTCAACCACGGCCTACGCTGACCCAGTTCAGGCCCTCGCTCCAGGTGATCTTAGAACCTGGATTTCTGGCTTCAAATTCTCCCTCTTACTTGTTTCTCAACCCTATTGGAAAGTGGGTCATCTAAATGGGTGTCCAGATACCTCACGCAGCTCTTGTGATTCTGCCTCTTATACAATATAATGCTCTTGTGATTCTGCCTCTTATACAATGAGACTTCAGATTTGGGACCAGCAGGATGTATCAGTGGGTAAAGATTCTTCCTGCACCAGCCTTGATCACCCAAGTTCGATTCCCAGAAGCCACATAAAGATGTAAGGAGAGAACCGACTCCACGAAGTTGTCCGCCGACCGACACACACAGGCTGCGGCATGGATGCCCACACACGGCAAACACACATAAACAGGTGATAACAAATGAAAGAAAGAAAACAACTGTTGAAAGACTCACGTTCTTAGAAGAACCATGAACCTTCCGTCACAGCCTGGTCCTATCAATCATCGCTTCTTCTTCTTCTCCAAATTCTACTTTGACGCCACACTAATCAGCCAGCCTCCCACGGTTCTTCCCACCTGTAGCCATTTATGGCATAGTTTCCTCTGCCTGGAGGTCTTGCTCCTCACCTGGCTGTCTGGTG
The DNA here is from genome assembly GCF_903992535.2 of Arvicola amphibius. NCBI lineage: Eukaryota > Metazoa > Chordata > Mammalia > Rodentia > Cricetidae > Arvicola > Arvicola amphibius. Next base: position 106,254,280 of record NC_052057.2, on the reverse strand, counting down.
AGCTCCTGCATTCCCGCAGAACCCAGCCAAAGTCGCCTTCTGCATAGAGCCTTTCCAAATCTCCCCATGTTACTCTTCTTCCCTCTTACATTTCTTCTTCCCTGTTACATTTCCAACAGACCTCCTTAAGCCCTTACCAGTTTGTAAATGTAATAATGTGGTTAGTGCCTGCCTTCCCTCACGTACTGTGTCTGCCTTGGATGCCAAAGCTGAAGAGTATACACATCCGTTTGCTCGGGATCCGATGGAGACGGGTGCAGAGGACAGAACGAAGGGAGAAGGACTGGGAGAGTCTGCCATTTGGTCCTCTGAGTTTCCCTGGGATGACTTCAGGTTACTGAGGGCAGCAGAGACTTAGAATATTTATTTTTAATTAGCTCTCTAGTGCCACAAAAAACAAATTACCAAAATTTAACACTCTAAAAGAAATGCTAATTTGTGATTTCACTGTAGATCAGGAACTCAGACAAGGTGCTGAGAGATCACTTGACTCTTGCTCATCTTGCCTAGGACCTTGACTGAAAGCCAAGTCTGAGAGCTGGAAGTAGCTGAAGGCGCCATCACTTATACGTTGAGATTGACTGTTGTCTAGGGCTTAGCTGGAGCAGTCAATTGAAGTGTTTCCGGAAGGTTCTCACAACACTGTACAGAGCATTTCATAGGCAAACGACGTCCCCAGAATTAGGAAAGAGATAGAGATGGGCAACCCTGCTGCCTTTCGTACCCTAGTCTTAGGAAACACTACACATCCTTTTGAATTTTCAATTTTTTGTTTATTTTGAATTAGCATACAAAGCATTAGGTTTCCTTAGGATATTCTTTAAACGAAGCTGTTGTTTCTCTCCCCTACTTCCTCCCCAACCCAGTGTGCCTCCCTCTCTCAGTGATCCCCCTTTCTACTTTCAGGTTACAAGTGTCCTTTGCCCTTCCTCCATCCCCTTTCCCAGCACTTCTTATCCCCTATCTACTTTTACAGCCTCCTTCACCTCATACCCCTTATTTACCTGTATACCTACACTAACAGTTAGGATCTGCATAAGAGAGAACATGGGACTTTCTTCTTCCTCCTCCTCTTCTTCATTTTTTGCCATTGTTGTTGTTGCTGCTGTTGTATTTTATTTTTATTCAAGACAGGGTTTCCTCTTCTAATAGCCCAAGCTGTCCTGGAACTCACTTTGTAGACCAGGACGGCCACGAGCTCACAGAGATTCTCCTGCCTGTGCCTCTCGGGTGCTGGGATTAAAGGCGTGCACTGCCATACCTGGCTGACTTTTGTCTTCTTGAGCCTGGCTCACCTCACTCAGTATTCTTTCCAAACCCATTTGTTTTTCCTAAGACTTTCATAATTTCATTTTTCTTTGCTGCTGGTTCAAATTCTTTTATATGTGCCACAATCCCATTACCCTTTCTCCTGTTGATGGACAGAGAAACCGGTTCCCTGTCCTTGCTACTATGAATACAGAACAATAAACATGGATGTGCAGGTTTCTCTGCGGTGATATAGAGAGTCCTTTGGGTATAAAACAAGGAGTGATGTAACTGGGCCACAGGATGGTTCTCTCTAACACTTTTGAGAAGCATCCCTCCTGATTTCCAGGAAGGGTGCAATTCTAGCGGATTCTATTGGTCACATTAGCCACCAAAATCCACCCAGATCCAATGACAGCAAGTGCTCTAGGAGATGGTGTATTACGTTGTAATTAACACACATCAAGTGCCATTTTCTAGTGGATACCATATTTAGAAAACAATTGTCAATCCTCTTCAGGGGGCACTGTCTTGATTTCATGAGACCTTGGAAATAAATATCCCAGCTTCATTATGAACATCTGTGTTTAGAGACGTGGGTGGGGATGGGGGTACGTTCTGTCTACGTAGGGTTCTAAAACCCCAAAAACACACTGAAGGGAATTGTGTAGGATTTGAACTCCTGTTTACTCTGACTTCTGCGTTGTAGACAAGCCAGGTCGGCATATCCCCAGCTCCCCAGAAACAAACAGCTCTAAAGCCACTTTTCTCCATCTACCATGTTGAATCTGAGCCGAGGAGCCTCCCTTTCTTCTCCCTTTTACGTGAACTTTTATGGCATAAGCAAAACAGCCCCCGTAGATGTATCTGGTCAAGCCTGAGTCCAGGGACAAAGGCAACTCCGACTTCCAAGTTGTGGCTCAATATCCAGCGTAAAAACAAACAGAAAAGGGACTCTCAGTTAGAGCCTGTGGACATTGTAAGACACTTCCTTTGTGTGGGAGAACAATGACCCAGGGGACAAATCCTGCCAACAGCCTGGCTTTATAAATAACATCTTACTGGGGCGTACCCATGCCTCGTTCATTTAAGTATGATCTACGTACACTTTCATGTGACCGAGCTGAATCACTGCAACAGGTAACCACCTAGGCTCACAAAATCTAAACTGCTCTCAATAAGGCCCCTTATAGAAAACGTTTGCTGACCAGGAACTAGGGACTACACTAAAATTGCTTATTTGTTTGCATAAATGCCAGCATCTGCCACTCAAATGCCAGCATCTGCTGCTCATTGTGCAATTCCCTGTGCTAGACCCTTGACTTGAAATACGTGCATGTTACCTTTCAGCTTTGCATACAACAGGTAACTGCTGATATTCCTCTCCAGAAAGTGACGAGATCCACATGTCTAAAGAAGTTAAAAAGATTTGCATAAAGCCACCATGGTGGACTCCAAGTCCTGATCAGAATGATCCTAAATCCCGTGTTTTCTCTCTTCAGTGGCTTCCAATAAACTCATTCTACTTTCTGTTTCGTGGTTAAAAACAACTGCTACTTTCACTGGAATCTTGAAGCTGATGGGTGTGTTTATTAGCCTTGGATATCAGCACTGAGGCGGAACCACTTTCCTCAGATAGGTCCTTGCAATGGTGATGGATCCATGTCCGATGAAGTGGGACTCACACAGTTTGCCTCTGAAGCCCTTGGAATTATGGAGGCAGACGGGGCCACTACCACCCACAACCTATGCCTCCTGCCAGATGAGACAAGGAACCCCAAAGCTCCAGACACACCACTGTGAGAGCAGCCACTCCCTCCCTGGGAGTGCTAACAAAGAAGGGTTGCCCAGGCAACCGGGATATCAGAAAGACTTGATTCTCTCAAACAGACAGCCCCTGTCCTTGAGCCACGCCCCAGTAAGAACTCCACCAGCACTCAGCAAGTTCTGTGACCCCTGTTCAGCAGGGGCTGGACTTCTGGGCATGCGTTTGCTTTCTACAGACACCTCTGCTTTCCCCATGCATAAAGGGCTGACCTCCTTACAGGGTGGTAGAGAGAAAGGTATGGGCCACAGGGTACCCCGGATCAGAAAGAGTCTGCCCCAAACCGCCACGCGATTCACCAGCTGCCTATTTATTGGAACCAGGACCCAAGTCTGACGAAGGCCTGGCCTCCCGTGTTTGCTAGGTTTGTTTAATGTTTCTAAATTCTCTGTTAGTTCCTGGAAGCATATCTACCTAGCACCCACTATGTCCAGGTTCAGATTTGGTGGAAACACAACAAATAATAAAAAAAGAAAATCCCCCTTTCTTAAGGCTAGTGGTCAAGAACTAACTTATTCCTTGCCGGGTATTTTTCTAAATGTCATGGTAACCATTTAGAACTCACAGGAATAGTCTGAAGCAAGACTCTGAGGCAAGTACTAGCATCGTCTCATTTCACAGTAGAAACCAAGCCGTTTGTACGCTCCCTCATTCAGCATATATACACACTTGTGCATATGTACTCCAGGCCCCTAGGGTAATAGTCACTGAGCCCTAGAAGTTGTAAACAAACTCCTTTATCACTGTATGCCTGTACCTTTCTGCTTGACATAGCATCCCTCTAAGGCAGCAGTTCTCGGCCTGTGGGTCAAGACCTCTTTGGGGTCAAGCAACCCTTTCGCAGGGGTAGCTCAAGACCATCGGAAAACACAGATGTTTATATTATGCTCCATAACAGTAACAAAATGTCAGTTATGAAGCAGCGACAAAATAATTTTATGGCTGGGGGAGTCACCACACACAAGGAACTGTATTAAAGGGTCACGTCACAGCGCTGGGAAGGTTGAGAACAACTGGTTTAAGACCATTTTATAGATTTGGAAGTCCCAGAAAGGCTCGGTAATTACCCAAGGTCACACAGCCAGGTAAGATCTGCTAGCCCAGGGCTACTTCTCCATAAGGATCCGGACTAAATAATCCTAGAGATCTTCAGAACCCAATGTCTCCCCTTCCTTTCCTGCCGTGGAGTGCTGTGTAAGAGCCATGATACAATATTCAGGACCCTTCCAGAAGCAAGGAAGGAAAGAAGGAAGGAAGGAAGGAAGGAAGGAAGGAAGGAAGGAAGGAAGGAAGGAAGGAAGGAAAAGCAAGAGTTTGGTTCAACCCAGGAGAAGCAACCCTCGATAACTGACCACCCACAGGTGAGAGATATGCACCAACAGCCTGGCCTCAGAGCAACTTGACTTTAGCTTCTGCTTCAGGTATATGACTCAGATCAGCCCACAAGAAGGCTGAGTGCTCCCCTGGGAGGGTCATAACAGGGAAGCTACATCTGCAGGGTACTTCCCTTCCCTCTTGAAAGTTTGCAAAAATGTTGACTTTGAGACTCATAGCCTCCAAGAAAACTAAAGCCATTAGACAAGATAAGTCAGGAACTGAGAGGCAGGATATTAGATCCCAGAGGAACGGCTCCCAAAAAGGAAAAAGCTTGCTTCCTCGTGCTACTTGGAAAGCCATTCTGGAAGCTTCTAAGAAAGCCTCAAAATGATCTAAATTTAGCCTTATGGGGTCTGGGGTCTTTCCAAGGACATGTACTGCCCTAGGTTAAAAAAATGCTTCCTTTAAAAAATAATTTTTACATTTATATATTTAGTGTGTATATGGGAAGTCGGGAGGTACACAGCTAGCAGGTAGGACAACTTTATGGAGTCAAGCCTTTCCTATCTTTATGTGGGCTCTGGGGACAGAATTCAGGATGTCAGGCTTGTGTGATTCACTCACTTGCCATCTTGACTGCATGAAGGAATTAATGTTAAGATGCAGAAAAGGGCTTGGAGCTGTGTCTGGGGCCTCTTGAGAGTCTAGGTATACAGGATATAATGCTGTGTGTTTAGAGCCCCAGGACTCAGGAAGTAGAAGTTCAAAGTCAGGAGAACAGTCTCGAAACCAGACTGAGCTATACAAGATTTAAAACTGTCCAAAAAAAGTAAACAAGAAAAAAAAAAACTTTGGTTCACTACAGAGACAGAGGCAGGCAAGTCTCTGGGAAAACAAGGCCACCCTGATTTACAGAGTAAGTTCTCAGCCAGCCAGGATTATACAGTTAGACTCTACAGATAGATAGATAGATAGATAGATAGATAGATAGATAGATAGATAGATAGATGGATGGGTGGGTGGACAGACGGATGAACAGACAGATAAATGTGCTATGTGTGACATGAACTTAAAAATGTCAAGCATTTAGATAACCCCTGGTATCTAACCGGTAGGCAGCGGAGGCTTTCTCTCCCTACTGTCACATCTAGTCCTTTCTACTCCTTCACCACCCACCTCAAAGTCCTCCTTGACACTCATTTTCCTTATGGGAGATCAGTAGTTATTGCACCTCGCCTCTCTTCGTTTGTGAAGAACATACTCACTGTTTTTGTGTCTCCCTCTGGGTTCTCCACCACCATGGCCTTTCCAGGGTCCCTTTCCTGTTTCTACCTAAACACTGGCATGGCCACGCATGCTAACACTTGTCATCTCCTCTCTCCCTCTGTGCACTCTCCCCGGGAACCCGTCCTTCTGCATGATGAGTCTCAAATCTGCATATTACACCATTAAGCTCCTGACCCACATCCCCATCTTGCTCCTCCAAATGAACATCCCTGCAGTCCATGAACAAACTGGAGCCATCTTTTTCATACTAAAACCTGCTCTTCCTCCTAGCATCCCAGGCTCAGACATTGGGACCATCACCAGCCCAGTTGCCAAGCTAGAGGTGGAAGTTGTCCTCTCTCCAGTCACCTCCACGGAGTCTGATTGATTCCTCCTCCTCTGAAGCATCCCCCCCTCCCCTGCTCCTGAGCCACATCCCGGCTCACTTTAGCCTCCTGTAGTAGCTACTATAGCTTTGGAGCCGCTTCCCATCATAGCTTCCTTTCTCTATCCCAGGATTCCTCTAATCTAGCTTCTACACCAGGGTTGGCAAACTGTCTGCAAAGAGCCAGATGGTAAATATTTTAGGCTTTGTGGCCAAGAGACTCTGTTACAACTACACAAATCTGCTATTGTAGTGCAAAAAAAAAGCCCTAGATGGTGTGTAATTGAATAAACGTGGCTGTAATCTAATACAATTTATTTAGAAAAACAGGAGCCATGGCTTGCCAACCTCTGCTCTGTATTAATGCCAAATGGGTCTTTCTAATATAATTAAAGGCCTATGTCATTCCCTTGTTTGGAATCCTTCAATAATCTCCTGGTGCTGTTAAGATAGATTCAGAAACCCCTAGTAAGGCCATGGGCCCCCGAGATCTGGTCTCTTCGCTTCTGCCCATCTACACATTTATTAAGTTTCCTCCTCCCGCTACCATTTCAGAGCCAACTCTTTTGAGATCTTTCACCTCTATACTTATATTGATTTTTATTGTTCATTTATCAGATCAGCACTGGAACCTCCAAAGTTATCTCTCATTTCCAGTTAGAAGCCTTCCATCTCAGAATTAGGTATTAATTGAATAAGGTACTTGTCAGCATCTGTAGTTCATGAACAAGTCTTTGATGTTAAGACATTATCTCACTCATCTTACCTCTCCCCGTAGCCAAGGAGCACCCCACCCCTCACTGACACAGGAGGAAGCAAAGGGACCAGGACCAGGGAACCCACCCTGCAAACTTCCTATTGTTATATAGCAAAAGGGATCTCTCAGGGAACTGAAATCCGAACGCATGGATCTTGAATCTAAAACTTCTCCTAACTTCACTTTGAAAGTCAGGAAAGGCTGCTATTTGTCTGCCCAAAGGCACAGCGTGAAAGCAGACCTGCTAGTTTTACATGGCACACGCTTTTAATCCCAGCGCTGGGGAGACCAAGACAGGTAGCTCCATGAGTCTGAGGCCAGCCTGGGGCGCACAGTGAGTTTCAGGCCAGCCAGGACTTCATAATAAGACCCTGTCTCAAAAATACATATTGCAAGTTCTCCCCCACATCCATGCAAACCTTCAGTGGTGGAAGAAAGGACACGAAGCTATGTCCTTTGCAGAATCTCCTGGAAAAACTGATGATTTTTCTCTTTCCTCTTCTTTTCAAGTCTTGGAAATGCTGTGGATGCAGGCTTGGAGACCTAGGTGTCACAACAGCCTCAACACTGAAGAAAGTGAAGGGTGTTTGGTGTTCCCCGAGGAGCAGAGGGGTTTTCTTTAGCAGGTGGCTCACTTTTCGGGATCCATCTAGCAATAGCCTTCCCAAAGTAGCTTGGTCACCCTGCAGACACGCAAACTCTCCTGCCTGATTGGGTGTTCTCCCGATGTCATCAACAAAGCTCCTGGTCTCCATGGTGATCCACTTTCCATGTTACACACTGTTCTATGCAGGGAGTACACACTACCCCTTGGGCTTTTGGCTGATGAAAATAAGATTCAAAAGAGAAAGCATAAAATCTAAAGAAATAATCTAATATTGCCATGATTCCAGTTCAATAAAAGACTAAATGTTAAAAGTAAATGTTCTTTCAGGAGTTGATGGGATCTCAGGAATGAAGACACCATCCCATTGTCAAGCGCTTCAGTTTAAAACTGAAGCCTTCGAGGACGTATGAAAACCAGCGCAGGCTGCTCAGCTTGTGGTTCACTGCAGAATTCTTGGCTTTGGGGCTCCACAAACTTCTGGAACTTCCCCGAGCCCTGCAGCTCTGTAAACAGATATCCATCCTCCACTAATTGTGGAGTTTGGGCTGCATCCTCTTTTCTATACTGAGCTCCAGATAGGGTTTTTGTTTTTAAGAACATAGTTCTGCTGCTAATACGGAAAAGAGAGAACAAGAAAGAGAAACTCATTCTTCTCAAGTTGGTGTTAAGTTAGTGGAGCTGGAGCACACCTGAAGCCCGGCTGGCAGCCAACCTGTGGGTAGGTAGTTCTGTAAAGAAATTCTGTGGGAAGTAAACAAGCCTGGAGAGAATAGCAAACTAACTGAACAACAAGCCTCGTTTTAGCTTCCCATGCCATTCAACAGTGCCACATGCTAGCCACCTCACTGCTGCCCCCTTGGACACCTCTTCAGTCTTGAACCATTTGGATCCACTTGATGGACATATGAGACCACACCCACCCTGCCATCTCTTCCATCCACGCCTGTGTCCTTGCTCCATGTCTTACCATTTCAGAGGTCTCCCTAGTGATTGACTTCCCCCAACCAAGTCCTTCCTCCTAATAGCCATCCTTCAAAGCAGTGCCACAGGTTGGGGACTGAGTGCTTGATCTCAACGCTCAGTCCTGTCTTCCCAGAGACACCACCTTGCTTTGGCCCAGACACAGCATAGGCTCTCTTGTATCAAGTTGCTTCTTGAATCAGAATAATCTAGCATCTCTGCTTCAGGCTGCTCTGGGGACATGCATTCTAAGTTCTCTTAGCCCCAGAAACTCTGCTCTGCACTTAGGACTGGAAAAGTCAACATACTAGTCAACGAGAACTGGTAAGAAAATGTAAATCTCAAAACACATGACACTATGCTCCCAGGATGTAGACAGGAGAATGGCATTATGGTTGCTAAGTCAGTGATGAGTACATACTCACTGCATACCATGGAACATCCTAGGGCTTGAAGATTAGGCAAGTAGTCCTTCTACTCCCAAGATGCTCATAGTATAGGGAGAGAAACAGTAAAAAACATAACATCCTAGAAAACGCACTGCCGTTTGATAGAATGGAGCCCTGCAGGGACATGGCTGTTGGCTGTAAAGGGCCATCTGATAGGTGAACTCTTATGTGTGTTTGTATGTATTTGTCACCGTGACAAAATGCCTGGATATAAGAGGTAAAAGTTTCTTTTGGCTCCTGATTCCAGTCTGTTGTTGTGAAGAAGGCAGAGCAGCTGGATGAACTCAATATATTCCCATCAGCAAGAACGTGAGTGGCTACTCCCATCAAGGTGAATGGCCAGGAAGCAGAGACCCAGCTGGAGCCAGCAGGTATAATCTTCAAAGGCCTGCTCTTACTGACTTACTCCTACCAGCCAAGTCCCATCTACTCACGTCTCTACGTCCTTCAAAGCAGTACCATATGTTGGGGACCTAGGCCAAGATGGGAGACATTTCAGATTCAAGCCATAACGAGACTAAACGCTCAGGGTGGTACCTCCTCTTCTACCTTTACTACTCTCTCATTCCCTCTTGCCTCTTGAGTTCCAGGGCCCTAAAATCCTCCCTCCTCCATGATCTTGCACACATCCATGTGATCATTCATGTTCCCCCTTTTCTGGAGCCGCCTTCTCTGAAGTCTCCTCTTCCGGGGCCTTTTAACTCGTCAGACATTACCCACATCTGGTTTGTCCATGAATATCCTTGGCAGCTGTAACAAGTGAGAAAAGTGCCACTCAGTTGGCTTTCTGTTGATAGTTCTCAACTGCAATGGGTCTGCTGCCTTTCCCAGAACTCTTTAGACCTTTATACACACCTCCATCAAAATACACATTATATATAATATATATATAACACATATAAAAAAGATAAGATTTATTTATCCCAATCTGAACTTTCAGACACTTAAGAGTAAGGAGGAGCAAAGGATTAGCCGGTAACCCCATCAATCAGGAGGTAGAGGCTACAGAATCAGGAGTTCAATGTCAATTTCAGCAGCACAGTGTCCGCCTGGGCTATATGACAACCTTGTTTCGAACAACAACAACAACAAAAAGAAGAAGGAGAAGCCATATATGTTCTGGACATCACTCATTCCTCTAATATCTGTATTATTTCCCAGGAATTAGTACTGTTTGATATACATGCTTCTGTATTTTATACTAAAAATAATTTATATATGAATAGGGATAAGAATGAATGAGAGATGAATATTTAAAAAAATATATTCAGGAAGCCAGGTGGTGGTGGTGCATGACTTTAATCTCAACAGTCAAAAGGCAGAGGTAGGTGGATCGCTGTGAGTTCGAGGCCAGCCTGGTCTACAAGAGTAAGTTCCAGGACAGGCTCCCTAGTGTCTGGCATAGCATCTACTTCAGTAAAGGTTCTGCTGCCGGTCCTGCTCTAAAGCCTCCTTGCCCAGATTTCAGTCTACATTGTCATATTCTCAACTCCACTTTACCAGTAAAAGAGCAGAAGCCGTGAAAGCCAGAGAGATAAAGCTGGAGCTGAAAGTCAAGTCTCCCTGGGTCTCCCTGGCCATGGAATGGGATCCATCCTCTCCTTCACGCCATCCAAACTTGCCCCACGGGCACAGTAGAACCACGTTTCTTCTCTGAGTGGGGAGCAGGGGAATTAATTTTCATCATTGCAGCTCATCCTAGAGCAAGACAAAGGATGGTGTTCCCTGAGCATGGTGAGGCCAGAGTAGCCTGGTGAGATGCACACATTGTGTAAGGGACACTGTGGCCAGGCCAGATGTGTCCACAGCTAAACACCACAGAAGTTTCATTTCCAGAGTTGACAGAGCATCCTCAGTAGAGACTTGTGGGAAAGCAGAGAGGGTTGGGGCTCCTTGGCAAACTCCCTGAGCTAGTAAGGAATGGCAGTGGTGTTAAAGGACCCCCGTTCAGTCTTTTCTGCCTGAAGACAACTACGTAGGAAACTCTGAACACTGCAGATCGGCAGAGTCAGTAGCTGGATCCAGGAATGTTCTGGACCCCTGAGGAAGTGATGAGAAATGATTCGACTTCAGAAGGTATTAGTCTTAAAGAAAAGCATTGCCCTCGAACTCTTCATCAAGGACCCCTGCCTCCTACCAGGGTGTGAATTATAAAGCATTCCCACACGGCTAAGTAAAGGCCTGAAACCAATGAAAATCAGAGGTATCAGGAAACTTGGAGAATGGCTTAAACATTAGGGTAGGTCTCAGGCTCTCCAGAACAATTGGATCTTATCATAAGATATCTGATCATATAGTGTCTCCCCAGTTAGGGTCTGAGAATCCCGAGGGGAAAAGAAACAAAAGAAAACAAAACAAAACAAAAAAAATCTATTCATAGCAGGTGGGGGGGTAATCTCCAGGTGCTTACTGTAAGGAAGCAATTGAAACTCTCTGACTTGGGTTTCCTCTCCCCTAGAATGGAGTTCTATCTCTGGCTTACAAGATCACCAAGGAACACATTTAAATATATGAACAATACACCATTATTACGAAGGTTTCAAGAACAACCATCAGCCCTAGAGAATCAAAGACCAGAATGGATGGAGTTAGTTTTTAAATGACCTGAAAAACAAGTCTCCTAAGTTTTCCTGCATGTAAATCCGCTACAAAAGGGAGAGAAGGATGCTTTTCAATGCCTCCCTAAGGCTTGGAGATGGTACTGGGTCTTTTTCCTGTGTTGATTCTTTCTCTGTCACCTAGGATGAGTTGTATTAACCTCATTTTACCGACAATGGCACAGATCACCGGCAGGAGTCGAAGTAGGGGTGGGGGTGTTGAAGGAGCTGGGGCTAAGGAGCTTTGCCCACGCTGCTTTCAGATACACCATTCATTTTTCCTCCAAAACAGAAAAAGCCCTACTTGGAGAAAATGAAAGCCAGCATTTATTAATGTCTCAAAGTCACAGTAGCCTTGTTCAGGGCGGTGTAGAAACCCACTAGGAAAAGCTGTTTCTTTGCCTACCATTGCAAGCTATCCAAAACACGTGAGTGAATCTAGCTGAGCAGGTGAACTGCCTGATCAAGGGACTGCTCCTAGGAAGGTCAGTCTACCTTAAGTCACGCTAAATAAAAAGGAGGAATAATCACCCCTTTAATGAGATAATGTACTTCTCCTTCCCAGAAGTCCTGCCCTCTCCCAGTGCAGTGGCTTACAGAGTCACAGGCCTGAGCTTTATCAGTCAGCCTGCTTGTCTGAATTACTCGGAAGAGTAACTTTCCCTGACCTGGTGAGCTTCACCCTTTCCCTACAGCTCCCCACTGTGCTGTGTGACAGTCACGTGGCTGGCCTCCACTCTGGTTTAATGCTGTGGCTTTCTCTCTTCCTCTTTTGCCTCCTTCCTCCAGGCGTGTGCTGAAATCCACAGCTTGTCTGCTTTGGAGTTGGTCTTTTAAATGCTAATAAAGTTGCTCTTGAGCTTCCTTTTGAGTCTGTTCTTAAATTCTTTTGTGAAGGGCACGAAGAGGGGACCCTGATGTCCCTTCTCAGAGCACCACTCTGATCCTCATTTTGTTTTTAATTTTACTAATCCATCATAAACTGAGACATCTGTAGAATATAATAGCAATACATTTTAAAGGGCATGCAATGTATAAGCAAACACAAATTTAAGGACTCCCTCCTGCAAAGACCATTTAAAACTTGGGCACAACAGGTATAGATAGCATCACATTGCCAAAACGTTCTATCACTCCCCAGACCTTGACTCTCAGTCAAGGCTTGTAGAATCTTTGAGTAGCCCTGCAGGAGAGTGGAAGTCATTGGGCTTGTCCTGGAAAAGTCCCGAAAAAGTTCTGTTGCTTGGTCTCTTTCCTCCAGGGAAGCACAGTGGGGAACCCTGAGGCTGCTCAGCTACTCCCTTCAGCTTCTTGCCAGAGCTACCACCTGCAGCTCACTGTAGGGCCACTCACCTCCCAGAGGTCTTGGTCCCATCTGGATCCCAACTGGATCAGAACCTTGGATCCGCGTTTATCTGAAGCTCTTCCACGTTCCTTCCCCACTGATAAGCTTCCTGTTATCATTGCCATTATTAAACCGGGTCAGGGCCCGGGTGGATCTGGGATGAGTCAGGCAGAGGAGTGAGCGAGATGATCATGTATGCGTGTATGAAATTCTCAAGAGATTAATAAAACTATTATACTTTTTCAAGGGGCCGTTGTCAAAGTTCCCCTGAGCTAAGCAGAAGAAAGGGTGTCTGGTTGCAAAGCCCAGGTGAAGCAGTTCCTGCCGTCATCACCTACTGAGAGAATTTCGGGTCTCTACCTAGGCAGCTTTGCACACATCTCCCACTATGCTTATGACCGCCCTTTAAGGTTGTTTCCTCTACCAGTTTTATTTACACGAGAGGGAACTAAAGATCAAAGATGTAGCAAAGACTGAGACTTACGTGTGTCTGAGAGTTCCCAATCTAAACCCATAACTTTACACAGAAAGCCCAGCATACAGACCTCAGAGGCCGCAGATGCATTTTCAGCACCAGCCTTGAGCTGTGCACCCAGTCAAAACATCTGTCTGTATATCCTGCCAGGAAATCTGCCAACAGCACCTCTGTCCCACCTACTAGCCAGAACCCTACTATTCTAAACATGACTGACTCCTAGTTACAAGGTCAAAGCAGAAATCTGTCGTTGCCTATTGTCCCCAGCTGAATGCTACAGGGACATCCCAGACTCCCAGTCCCATCTCTGACCACTTTTCCTAAGGCTAAAAGGGCATTCCCTGCTGTGTCCATTGCAACCACTTCTGCTGTGGATCAACGCTGGACCAGATTCCGTGTTCTCACAAGGCCCCTTAATGGGTGTCATTAACTCGTATTTTTCAAATGCAGTGACTGGGACATCAATGAGCTAGGAAGGAACAGATTTAGGCTTTGAACTGAAATATCTTCATCATGGGACAGCATCTCCCATGTTTGTGAAGTGTTCACACAGGAAACAATAAACCTGAAAACAACCAAAATCACAAGTAGTAGGAAATAGAAATTGGGCTTAATTATTATGGTGCAATAGTAGAATACCTTCACACCCTGCAGAAGGACACTGTGAAAGTGGGTATTGATATGGGAGGAAGTCTTGATGTTGACTACGGTAGAGTGCAGAGTACTAGAGAGATAAGTGGGCACAAAAAAACACGGGGATGTTGGTATTGTTCTTTGAGATGATAGCTCACTAGGCAGTTCAGACTGTCCTTAAACTCGTGACTGTGTCCCCTTGAGATTACATGTCTATCCCACCACAACTGATTCTCACATACATTTGAAATATACCTGTGTCAAAAATGAGCTTCTTTGGGATCAGAAGGATGGTGTTCCTGGCATTATTCCTTCTGTGTATCTGCTGTTTGTATGGTTTTCATACTAACAATGGCATGATGGTCCCTGGAAGGTCATGCCTGACCACTGGAGGGACCTCCAGGGGAGCATGTGCCTGACAAGAGTGTAGGAGGCTGGTTCATCTTGCCTTTTGTTGTTGTTGTTATTGTTGTTCATGCCCTGTGATTCAAGTGTATCTTTCATGGTTATTCTTGGTTGTCAACTTCACTACTTCTGGAATTAACTAAAATATAAAAATGGAAGGCACACAAGTGAGGGATTTTATTTATTATTTGCTTAATTTGAAGTAGGAAGATCCACTTCTAATCTGGATCTTGAGATGGGAAGGGGCACACCTTTAATCTGGGCCACACCTTCTTCTACTAGAAGCCTATGTAAGGATCTGGAAGAAGGAAGCTTTGGCTCTTTAACAGCTTGCATTAGCAAGGTCATTCTTTAACTGGCCTTAGAACCTACTTGTTTGGGAGTCCAGTGTATACTGAAGACCAGCTGAGATATCCAGTCTTTAGGACTACATAACTACTGGATTCTGGGACTTTCTGTTCACACCAGCCATTGTTGGATTAGCTGGAACACAGCCTGTAAGTCATTCTAATCAATTCCCTTTATATATAGGGATTCATTCTGTAAGTTCTACTACTCTAGGGAACCCTGACCAATACACCATCTTTCTGCCACCAGTCTGGAAGAAAGATTGTGTGTGTGTGTGCGCGTGCGCGCGCGCGTGCGTGCGTTTGGTTTTGGTTTTCTTTTGTTTTGCTTCCAAAAGAATCCAGTGGCTCAAACATTGAAGGAGTTAAGTCATCTTCAAGCCGAGACTGATTTGTTCAATGTCATTCATGGTTTGAGTCTTTTGGATCGCCCCAGAGTACGTCTCTTTCTGGTAACTCTTTCCATGACCAGCTACCAATGTGAAAGAAGCAGAGAGATCTGCCACAAAAGCTCTGTGGACACTGCATCCCTGCCCAGCTGGTCTGAAAGGGCACAGCCATCCCTGTAAAGGGGTCCCCTTGATGCCACGCAGCTCACCTCGGTGACCTTCCAGCCTCCTTGTGCCTCCTTGCTCATCGGCAGCTGACATAGGCTTAGGACTCTTGCTAAGCCTACTGAACAGTTCACATGGTAACTTTTCCTGAACCCCAGATGGACCCTCAGAGAATGCAGTGCCAGCATCTGAAAGACCTGGCTTCAGTTTCCATTCTCGCAGCTGCGCGGCTACGGGTTAGCTTCTTACCAACTGGCTCCACACCTCCTGTGACTTTGCATGTCCTCCCTGTAAATGGGGCTGGAACTCGTGTGTTCCAGTAACTGAGCCTGCCTTTCGTGGGGCTCTGCTGTTCCCAGGCTTCCGCTCAATATCAGGGGTTCTCACGCTGGACCTTAGCCAAAAGGTGGGGAAGCAATGGAAGGGATTGTAATATCGGGTAGCTATCGCTGAGGATTCTTTAAACACACATGCTCCAAGAATGCATCTTTAAACAGAAGTCAGTGGGTAACCTGTGGGAGTCTGTTCTCTCCTTCAGCGATGTGGATCTCTAGGGCTGGAGCACAGGGCATCTGGCTCGGTGACAAGCACCTTTACTGGAAGAACAATCTCAATGGCCCCTTGCCTGGATTTTTAATGAGTTGCCCGTTGCAATCAGAGATAGAGGTGCCCTGGTTTATTCGAGGTTAAAGGGGAAACCCACAAAACGAAAGGCAGCTTGAAATGTAAATAATTCTGCCTCTTGTTTATCCACAAAAAGCATAGTCACTCTCAAAATGAAATGGCTAGAAAACAGACTCTCAATTTTGTGGGTTATCTTATTGGGCCGATGTTAAGAACATCACTGGTACTTTCTCTAATATGTTTTTTGTGTCTATTTATTTGGGGGATTTTGGTTGGTTTTTTTTTTTTTTAATGAGATATTTGGTCACTCGAGGCAGTAAAGAAATTTTTAAAAGGACATATTTTCATCTCATCCTCTGTTCATTCATCTCCTCTGATCATCTTCAAATATTACCTCCCAAGGTGGGATGAACCAGAAAAGGCAGAGACACCATTACCCCTGTGGCCACCTTACACCCTCAGAGCACCCTGTGTAATCCTGGCCAATGGCTGGCTGAGAGTGTTCACAGGGCCCACTGCGTGAGACTGCAGGATGGAGTGAAATCAAGGTTTAAAATCCAGAGGGTTTTTAAGGAACCGCCAGGCCTGGAGGGACAGGGGAATGCTGGGAGATGGGCTGGTCAGGAAATGTCAGTTTAAAGTTAGCGCTGACCTATTAATCAGCAGCAGGGACAATGATGCAGGAGGGTGGGAAGGCCGGACATGTGCTCTGGCCAGATCTGCGGACCCAGAACAAAGGGTGGCCTGCTCATTTAGAGAGTCTCTTTCCCTTTTCCTCTGGCAAGATGGGGACATTGTTTGAAAACACAAAAAGAACAAATTCTTGGGGCTGAGGTCATTTCTAAAGCCACAGCAGGCCTTAGTGTGGAATCACATACCCTGGCATGAGGGCTATATGAGGGGTATAATGTCAAACAGACTGAAGATCTTTCAGAAGACTGGCGCAAGGCAACCAACAAGTTCCCTGGGCCCCGCGAGATAAATCCCAAATTCCCTAGAGGGGACTGCTAATGTGATTTCATCATGTGTTTCTAGAACAGTCTGCCTGAAGGCAGGCTGCCTAGGATGCTATGGCTGTGTGTGTGCCTTTCCTCCCCATCCAGGAGTGTTGGCTCAATGGTCCCTCTCGTTTCATCAGACCAGGGGAGATGGAGGAAGTGCAAGGGGCAGGAAAAGTGGAGAAAGTGCCTATCCAGGTGGACGGTAGCTAAGAAGGCTGCCCCCAGGGAGAGAAGAGAAGTCCATTCCAGTCCTTAGGACCTTTAGAGCTTTGGGAACCCCCTGACTGAGGCTTCATGGTCCCGCCCAGCTCCCGTTGACCCCATCAGTCAGGTTCTTGTCACCTCATGGGCCCCTTTTCTCTAACCCAGCATCCTTCCGGGTTCAGACATGATGTTCCCATCTGCATATCTGACCATCTGCTCTGACTCAGACACCCCTTGCTTCTCCATTGCCTTGAGAAACGATGTGCAGAGGTGGACTTGGTGGCTCACATCTTTAATTTCAGCACAGAGGTGGCTAAGGCAGGAAGACTGATCCAAGTTCAAGGCCGGCCTGATACATCGTGAGTTCCAGACAAGCCTGAAGCACAAAGTAAGCCGCTGTCTCAAAATAACAAAAGATGCCTGAAAACCTCAACCTAGCCACAAAGTCTTTCATCTTAGGGCTCTCTCTACTTTTCTAGTCCCTGGCATCATGCTCTTTAATTCTATAAAACTATTTTCTGTACGCTGAACATGGCATATCCCTAATAGGAAAATTCTAAGCATCCTAGAAGTTCTAAGCTCAATTGTTTATCACCGCTGTTCAAAGTCTATTCCCTTATGTTGGTACCCAACCTGCTGGAGGTCCTATGCAGGCAGTAACCATGGTAACGATAAGCTAAGTAAGCACAGAATTTGTCACAGACCGTGCACTAGTTAGGCATATTCCCCTGAATGAATGGCTTCTGGAGTAACAGGAAAATAATCTGCCTAGACAGCATTCCCTTAAGGATGTGTGAAGGCGTGTGCAAATAGTCTCTGGAAGGTCTCTCTCTGTGTATCAACATAAATAATCTAAATCACCAAAGCCAAGGTTTCAGCACCATCCTGACAGTCTGTTTTCAGGTAACACTACAAAAGAAACATTGGCGGGCTAGCAGGACCAGCAGCCCTTCTGAAATTTTAGTCTGGTCCCTAAACAAGTTCCCCTTCCCTTCGAGTCTAGTCATTCGTATGCACCAGACTGCTTTGGAGAGCCTGTCAAAGGAGGGAATGAGGACCAGGGTTAACACAGTTCAAGCCTGGGTAGATGGCACAGAAGGCCTAGCCTTCTTGATAGGTAGAGAGACCTGGGGAAAAGTGAGGAGGGCTTTTGAAAGTGCCCAGGAACCTATGCTGTGGTAAACTCACCCCTTGCCCAAGTGGCATTGCTCTAAGGCAGCCACATGATCATATCTGGTCATTTGACTATTGCCTCTCATGCCCCTGATGCCCTGTTAGAGGCTAGAGTTCACAGTCTCCTCGCTATTTATTACTATGACTTCGCACATTATTTTCCACCACGCACCAGACTTGATAATAATGTCCAAGACTGGCAGAGTACACTGCGGGGCTCTCATTAGCTGATCAGGAAACCAAGCCCAACAGGACCATCAGATATTCCATGAGGGGCCAGTCACGTGCTCTGCGACTGGGTGTGGTTCGAAGTGCAGCCCAGAGGTTCCTGAAAGAAAGCAAAGTACATCCCATTGATCTCACTTCCAAAAATAAACTCAAACGTGAGAAGAGAAAAAAAGGAGGAAGGCTTCAGCCTATTCTGAGGCTCAGTGGAAGATGGAAATAATGATTAATACTCCAAGTTGCTTCCAGAAGTGATAACTACCAGGCCAGCTCCGTGAGCCTCTCAGAATGGAACAATAATGAAGACATCGACCTGGATACCAGGAGCAGGCTGTGACTTGATCTCTCCCCACTTAGAGACTGAGATCAGGACCCTTGTGTGCTGTTTAAGATTTAAGAGACATTCAAGGTCCTGAAAGATTTAAAGTTGGTTACTTGGTATCTCTCAAGAGGTAGCGGGGTTATTCTGTGGCTTTTTTCATCTTCTCAAAGACACAAGTACTATAATGTAGGTTAGTCAAAGGAAGAAGCATCCTTAGACTAACCAGGAAGTCTTTAGCACTCGACTCCATGTTCCTCTGCTCAGAGCCAAGTGCTGAGCGCAAGCGTACGTACATCCCCACATATGCTGTGGCCAGGCACCTGAACATCCCTTTCCCCCAGGTCTTGGTTCCCAAGCCTATAGTACTTTACTGGCCACCAAATCATTCAGCAGTGTCTACAGGCCTTTGACTTCTTGCTGCCACGACATCTATGCAGCTAAACAGCCTCAATGTCCCAAGTCAAGCCCGGTTTCAAGAATCCTCTTGTCCATGTGTCCACAATGCAGTAATGTCCATGTGCCACCATTGTTTAAACTTTTCTCACCTATGAGAAGTTTCCTTTTTCCTGCCTCTTCTCACTTAGGTCGTATGCCTCAAGAGAGAAGAGCAACTTATTCGCTGTGGAGGCTTCAGTTGGCAGATAACAGATATAAGCAGACACATGGAAGAAGCAGGTTCATTGCTCACAAGGAGTCCTGAATTTCGGGGTGCTTCCAATGCCCTCCCTGTGATATGACCAAAATAACACCACTAAACTCTTCTTTCCTAATCCCATCTATCAAATAGCAGCAGACATGACCATACAATGAATTGTCAAACTGACCTTAATCTAGGCACAAATTCTCAGTGACGTAAGTGTGAGGCTCATTTGTATTCCCCTCCCTTCCTGTCAGTTCAGCCTCACCAACTGTCCAATAATGGCCTCATTCCTACCAGATTGCTTTTCTGACATCACCCAACACAGCTCTGCTGCTGCCCTAAAGGTTCTGTTACCGTTGTAAAAATCCCACCGGGAAGGTTGCTATGGTAGAGCCCATGTACAACCCCAGCATTTGGAGGACCAAGGCTGTAGGTTCATGATCATGGAAGCTGTACAATGTGACTCTGTCTCAGAAAGAATGCAAAAAATGACTAGGATAACACAGGGCTGGTGCCGGGCAGTCAGCTCTGTTTAAGTCTGTCCACATCCCTAACACCAGCTCTCATGTTCTAGGGTCTAGCAGAAATGTCTATGACTGAAAGCCATTGTAGAGTAATGAAAATCAAACCCATATATGACAAGCACAGGACCGAGAGTGTTCTCTTGGTATGCTCTCTCAGAGTAAGTGGTTCAGAACTATTTTCATCTAACGCTGTCAGCTAGGCCACATCAGCCTCCGTCTAGTTACTCTTGGAAATGCCAAAGTTTAGATGGAGTTGAAGTTTGGGGTAGGGGTGGAGAGTTCTCCAGGAAAAATAAATGCAATTAAGTTATTGATATCCAACTACATTTTTGTCTGGTCCATCAGACATGGCATCCTACACATGCAATCCCAATACTCAGGAGGTGGGTGCAGAAAGAAAGATTGGAAGTTCAAGGTCACCCTCATCAACATAGCAACTCTGAGTCCGTTGTGGGATACATGAGACACCATTTATAAACAAAACTAAAATAGTCTTGTGGTGGGGGGAGAGGACAAATGGGGGTGGTAAATAACTAAGAAGGCCAGAGGTCATCTTGCCTCATCTGGGTACCATCACTGCTAGGTAACCATGTTCCTCTTGTGAAAAGCCCGTACCTAAGAGGATCTCCCTACCTGTGGTAGCACACATTTCATATGCGACGGTCCTAATTAGAAAAAAATGTTTATTATATTTAACTGAAATCTGTCACATTGCAACCCCTCTGTCTTCTTTATAAACTGAGTGCATATTAATATTCTTTGATAAATAGCCATGAGAATAACTGGAGGATAGAGTAATAAATAGAATTGCTACATAGGCGTTGAAAACCCTAGGGCTGAAGCGATGGTTTAGTGGCTAAGAGAACTTGTTTCTCTTTCAGATAATCCAGGCTCAGTCCCCCAGCACCCACATCAAGCGGCTCACAATCAATTGTAACTCCAGATCCAGGAGACTGGACACCTTCTTCTGGCCTTCAAGGGTACCTTACATACGGGGTGCACACATTCAGAAACACAGATGATAAACGAATGAAACAAAAAAAGTATCTTTCTTTGCAAAGCTTAAAATATTAATAATCCAAATGGTTAACCAAAACAACCTGCCATAAAGCATTTGAACTGGTACACAGGGAAGAAGGGGAACGTGTGCAATGTGTATCAGAGAGAAAACGTTATCAAACCGATAAAGAACACATATCAATATCCGTCCAGAAGAAAAATAAGTAAAGAATATTGTGAATGCTTTTGTCCTCTGCAATCTCCAATGCCAGGGAGCTGTGAGGTGGAGCCTGATGGAACTCCACCTGCAGGGTGTGGCTAAGATGCTGCCACAGAGAGGACCTGTGGAGGTGGAGACACTCTCTTCTGTTCTTCTACCACACGGGAAAGAGGTTCCTTCTCTGTGGAGATCACAGCATTCAAGGGGCCATCTGAGAAGTAGACATCAGGTCCTCAGCAGGCACAGAATCTGCCAGGGCCTTGCTCTGAGGCTTCCCGGCCTCTGGAACCAGGAAAAGCAGTGTTCTGGTCTTTATCAACGAGTCAGGCTGCTGTATTCTGTTACCATGGCAACAAATGGGCAGGACGTGCATTAATAGCAGTTCAAAATCTGACAAGAGCAATGGTATTAAGCATTTGAGAAATACTCAAATGTACAAAAATAATCTTTAAAATGTAAATAAAAGAAAGATCCTCGTGCACAGTCTAAATTGATTCCATATTTACTGAGGGCAGTTTAATAATATCAATTTTCTGATTTTGCAATATCTGCTCCAGAGGCTTTCCTCTAGTGATTTATCCTAAAAAAATGCATAAGACAAGAGCATCAATGAATATGTTGGCTTATAATATAAAAATATTCAAGAGCTAGATTTCTACCAATAGGCAGTTTTATAAATTATGAAAAAATTGTATAAAAAATTATAAATTACCATTAAGTATGATGACCTCATTGATACAGAAAATACATTCATCTCATGTTGGGTGAGAAAAAGAGGGGGTTAAGGGTGTGGCTTAGAGGGTAAAGTGCTTGCCAAAAAAAGCATGAGGACCCGACTTCAGACCCCCAACAGCCACAGTAAAAGCTGGGTGTGGCGGTGTGTGTTTGTAACCCCAGCGCCAGGAAAGGGAAGCAGGTGGACCCCTCAGCTTAGTGGGAGCCAGTCTAGCTGATCCGGAGCTCCAGGTTCAGGATGAATTCAGGATGGTTTTTCTTTATTTCTCTTTTGTTGTTGTTGTTTACATTCACTTTTCTGTGTTGAACCATAATTTTTTTTCTTAATGTGTAGCCCAGGCTGGCCTCGAACTCATGATCCTCCTGCCTCTGCCTCCTTCAGCAAATCCTTCTGGCGTGCACCACCACAACTGGCAATTTTTTTTTTTAATTTTGATGATAATACAGGTAAGTTTACAGTTGAAGCACAAATACTGAAAAAATACTTGTAGTATCTCCTTCCTGACTTTTCTGCTTTCTTTTTGGGTGGTGCTGGAGTGTTAGTGGTGGTGATGAGCAGGAAACAAGGTCTCGCTATGCAGCCCAGGCTGGCCTGGAGCTCATGTTAGTCCTATCCCTTCTGGCTCTCGAATACTGGGATGACAGACATGCTTCACCAGACCTGAATTCCTTTTCTGAGTTAAATCTTCCCAGTGCTTTTAGAGCCTTAAGTGAACGAACTAAATACAGCTCTCTTAAGAAGCTTCTACCATCACCCAGGTTCCATTGATCCCCATTACAGACCAATAGCTGGAACGGAGACCAGCAATATGGATGAAGCCTAGGGATGTGGATGCAGCCTCACCAGCCCGGAGCAGACAGGATGCTCAGCAGGCAGCTGGAGACTCACACCCCACGGAAGATCACACTGAGCTCGCTGGGCTCTTTCCCACACGCATAGTTGTAAAACCACAGCTTATTAAACCACCCAGAATCAGCAGCTCGCTCTCTCTTATCACAATCTATCCCCCTAGATTGAGCTTATCTTTCTAGCCCAATAAAGTCTGAGTCATCTGCCCTCACTGTCCCTAATTCCACCAGAATCTCTGCAGCAACATGGCCAGTTTCTCCTGTGGGCACTCTAATTCCTGCTTGTTGGATAGAGTCCCCTAGAAGCTTCTGAGTCAAAAGAGCATGTTTTCTCTAGCCCATTATAGGACATAGGATAGATCCATACAGAACTTCCAGGAGACAACTGGAAATGCTTATAAAAACATTAAGTATGAATAAACTTAGACGCCGAACTACCCTTCCAGCGAGGGAGTCTCCAAGCCCAAGTGAGCTCCAGTGGTGCTCCAGAAGATGAGTGGGAGCACAAAGAGGAGGAGGAAGGGGAGGAGGAGGAAGAGGAAGGGGGAAGGCAGAAGAAAGTGAGCAGTTTGCTTTGTTCAGGAATTCCTGATTCAAACTTTCTCTCAAACTGGGAGAGTAAATGCAAGATCCAGGACACTGGTGCTAGGCGGCCCATTCCATAAGAGGGCAGCTCTGTCTTCCTGGGGAACGTGAAGCTGCTGTTGGGACCTGTGCTTTGTTTGAAGAAACCTTGAACATGACACTGGAGAAGACAATGAAAATGCAGGTCTAAAGTAGAAACGCCGTATGATGACACCAGCAAGATGGCAATTCTTCTGTCAGAAATGAAGGAAGAAGAAAACAGAAATGGGGTAGAAGGGTTTGCACAGGAAAACAGCAACTTATCCTACAGACCCAACTTCCTACCTGAAATAAAGTACAGGAGCAGGTCCTCTGGACCTCCGGTGTTGGAAGACCAAGGGATGCAAACAAAATGAGTTCAAAGGTGGTCCGTGAACAGGAGAAACCTCTGCATCTCTCCATCTCCCCTCTTCTGGCCCTGTCTCCTTCCAGAAGCTTCAGGCATCCCACGCTCAGGAAAGTGGCTGTCCCATAGAGAAGATTCCTACACTACTCCTTCATCAAGGCCAGTCCCAAAGTGTCGTAGCTAAGAAGTGTCAATCTTCCTTTCTCTTTTATTTTGATTTTGAGTCTCGGCACTGTCTCATGTAGGTCTGGCTGGCCTCAAATCCAACATGTAGCCAATGATGACCCTGAACCAATGCTCTTGCCTCCATCTTCTGAGCCAGAGTCAGAAACTGTGCATCACCATGCCCAGTGCTTAGGGTCAAACATGGGGTGTGGTCCATGGGGATCTAGTGCTCTACCAACTGGGCTATACTGAGCTGGGAAGCACCCATGTCGATACATCTTTTCACATATTTCATACTTTACATAGTTCATATATTTCACTGTAATGTGTTCTCTCGCCTGCAGCCAGTCATAACTCACCATGGAGAAACAAGTAGGCCAGTATTTATGCGTCTGTTCGAAATATCCCCACACTCTGATTTCCCTCTTTAAGACTGATATTTAAATGATGAGCCCTCGTCACTTCCCAGTCACTGAATGCCCCCTGCTCTCCATGTGTTTATTCTCAAACCTTTGAAAAACGAAGGCCATAAAACTGGGACGGTTCCCATGGTGACACATTGGTCTCTTTGATCCTCTCTGCTCTCACATGGCAAGTGAACCATCCAGACAGCTGAAGCTCATTATAATCCTGTGAAGAGAGATCATGCCTGCTTCATTCACCCGCCCTCCCCCTGTGGAGATGACACTGTTGGCAGCCTTTAAAAGAGGATCCATCTTGTTCGCCAGCCAGGCTCGGTGGAGACACTGAGAGATAGCCGAGGTGTGGAGGCAAGCATGTGAGACAAGAGCTCAAAGGTCCAACCACTCAGATCCAGCTCTGGCACTGCACCCAGGGCCAACACAGACACTGGCCTTTCCTTTCTATTGTGTGCAACAGTCTAGTGTCAGAAAGCAAACGCGGTGATCCAGAGTGTCCGGTCTTTCGTTTGCATCTGACCACCACAGCAGAAAGGACCTGTCTATGGGAAGGAGCGCTAAGGTGTCCAGAGACCAGTGAACCTAGCAGGAAGCTCACAATATGATAAGTTTTAAAGGGAAGCCCTCAGCCCAAATCTGCCGGGTTTTAAAATTTTCAATAAAACGAGAGGCTGAGGAAGGAGATCCATGGGCGGCTGGGCTGAATAACAAGGTCCTGTCCACAAAAACCCAAAATGAGACAAGAGAGTGATATGGGAAGAAGAGCTTCTTTGACCTTCATCAGATCCTAGAGTCTAAGGGGAAAGTGCACAATAATGGCAACGCCAAGCCTTGCCCTGCTCTCCAGACCAACCGGTCTTCAGACCCAGCCAAGCTCGGATTTGGTCCCAATGGAGTAAATGTTCCAGTCCAGGGCCACTGCATCCCAACCTTCAGGAAAACCTCAAAAGAGTGCAGAGATCCCAGTCCTCTTTGGATCAATAAGAACTGGATACAGAGCTACAAGTGACAGCTTCCTTGCCTAGAGGAGCCCCGAGGGGAAATGAGTAAATAGTGTTCAAAGCTACGGAGAGTTTTGAGCCAACCTGGGCTACATGAGACACAAGAAAGAAAGAAAAAGAGAGGGGAGGCAAGAAGAGGAAGGGAGAGGAGAGAAGGGAGGGGAGAAAAGGGAAGGGAGAGAAGAGAAGAGGAGAGGACAGGAGAAGAGAAGAGAGGAAAGCAGAGGAGAAGGGAGGGAGGAGAGGGGAAGGAAGGAGAGGAGTGGGGAGGGAAGGAGAGGGGAGGGAAGGATAGGAGGAGGGGAGGGGAGGAGAGGAGGAGAAGAGAAGGGAGAGGAATGAAAGGGAGGGGAGAAGAAGGGAAGAGATGAGAAGGGAGGGGAGGGGAGAGAAGATAGAGATTGGAAGTGAGGAGGGAGAGGAGAGAAGGGAAAACAGAGAGAGATGGGGAAGGGGGAAGAGTTGGTTGCAAACCTAACTTTGGGTGCTTTGAGTGACAATAAATGGATTAGCTTAAGCTCTCTGAATCTTGAAATATCCATCTGTGTAATGACAGCTGTCCTTATTTCCTGATGGCAGATCAATGTCTAGCAGAGAGAACACTCCAGAAAGAAGTACACGAATGACAAGGACACACAACTTTGTCTTTGGATCTCCAAGGCAGCTTTACAGAGAGGAAGACTACTCCACCTAAGCAGTGCTGGGCCATTTCTATGCTGGTCTAACCTCGGCTCTGTTTATCTTCAGTCTCACCAATGGAGACGCTGAGCCTTTTCCCAACTCAAGACTAATCCTGTTGTCAGTGCCCAGATAATGCTAACAAAAATCACAAACACAACCAGAATAGAGCTTTCGGGCCTCATGGGGAATGTTCTTCCTTCAGTGGGTTACAGCTTAATTTGGGATCCTCAGACAAGGAGATGTGGCCTGGCCAGTGGAAGTGTCCAGAAAGCACCCTCGGGCACCATTCTCAGACTGACTGATGAGCAGGGGAAGGGCCATAATGAAGTTCACAGATGTTTGGGGATATATTGTAGACACCAGTGGGTGTGAGTGACTAGGTGTGGAGAGGTGACAAGGAGGCTGGGCTAGCCAGCTCAGAGCCAGTAAAAATACGGGCAAAGGTAAGGAAGGAAACCCCACCCACTGGGGCCGGTGCAGAAACAGCAAGCCAGACACTCTCAAGCAAGAGGCAAGAGTCCCTGGAGACAAGTGCGGTTCTGAATCCAAAGGGCAATCTCACAGAAAAGAGGGTGCTGTAACCTGGTCACCTTGGGTCTCTGTCTACCACTGGCACACTGTCTACAGCGGGCGTCTGTGTCTAAGACCTTGTCCTTGTCCATCAAGACACAGGATTGCTAATGTTGGCAATTAGCATCCTGATCCCCCACCTACCAGTTGGGTGACTTGGCTAGTCACGAACTACTTCAAGCTCTCCTTTTCTCGGCTGCAAAATGCATACAATAATGAGTAGCTTCCTCGCAGAGTCATTGGGAGGATTGAATAATAGAATACATCTAAGGAGAGGAGAAAGCTCTTGGCCCAGTGCCCAGCCCAGCTAAGCCATTAATAAAGGTCCATAACACTGTCTTTCTGAGATGCTGAGACACCACTCCTGATGTTGTCTAGATACCAATAGGAAGTCAATGTCATGCTCACCCAAGGGACCTAAAAGAAGTGTAATTAAGAGGTCTATAGATGGGGATCTGGGAACGATGAAGCAGAATGACAATGGATTTTGGAACATCTAGAACTAACACTGAGGAACTTATTCCTCCCTGATTCTACCCCTCGCTGAGATTAGAGAAGAAGGGGATTGGCCACTCCCACCTGTGGGAGCTAGAACAGAATCGTGAAGGGAGGGACTGAGTCATTGACCAGGTTGAAACAAGGAGACGGGAAGGGGAAGCTTTCTCCTTTCACTACCTGCCACAGGCAAAATTCCAAGGGGAAGTTGGGGCAAGGGTTCTATTATGGTCACTTTCATAATAGAAGTCAGCTCTGTAGTGTGGAGGAGGATAGAAGCTTTGATGTTTCCTGTGCTTAGGAGACCTCGCAGTGCTCAGTCAACTTCCTGTTGCCTGCAGGATGTAGGACTCTCAGTTACCACTCCAGCACCATGTCTACCTGCAGGCCACTACGATCCCCATCGTGATGATAATGGACTGAACCTCTGAACGTAGAAGCCAACCAACTAAATGTTTTCTTTGTAAGAGCTGCCGTGATCATGGTATCTCTTCACAGCAATAAAAGCTCTAAACCACTATCAGAAGATATTCTCACTCCTGTATGTCCCCAGGAAGCCTGGGACCTAGTGCCAGCAGGATCACCATGGGCCATCCTTGCCATCTCTAAGCTTTGGTTTCCTAGGCTGCCAGCGAGGGGGGGGGGAGGGGAAATATGGGCTGCTGTGTCTACTCCACAGACTTATGGAAAGGAAGCAAGATGTTCCTGGGCCACACAGGAGAGGTGGGCACAACAAACACATGAATTGCTGTGTGTTGAGCTGGAAGCAAGTTCTGAGAGCATGAAAACCAACCATCTCGACTTCCAAAAGGAAAAACCCAGGCGCTTGTGGCAGGCGGATTCCTTGGCTGGGTGACTAAGGGCAGTGGAAAAACATGATCCCCTAGATGTCCCAGAAGACCTCTCTTGTTTGCCCACCATGGACCTGTGGGCACCACCAGGACAGACCTCCCAGAGGCTGGGACCTGGGTAGAAGCAACAGCTGCCCACAACTTTCTCAGCTGTGGTTCAGCAGTGAAGGGTGCATCTGAGAGAACAGAGATTTGTGAGATGTGGCTGGGGCTGCTCCCTCTGCTGCTGCTGCTGCTGCCTCTGCTGCTGCTGCTACCTCTTCTGGTGCTGGTGCTTCTGCTGCCTCTGCTGCTGCTGCTGCCCCTGCTGCTGCTGCTACCTCTGCTGCTGCTGCTACCCCTGCTGCTGCTGCTACCTCTGCTGCTGCTGCTGCCCCTGCTGCTGCTGCTACCTCTGCTGCTGCTGCTGCCTCTGCTGCTGCTGCTGCCTCTGCTGCTGCTGCCGTTTCTGCTGCTGCTGCTGCCTCTACTGCTGCTGCTGCTTCTGCTTCTGCTGTTGTCTCTGCTTCTGATGTTGCCTCTGCTGCCTCTACTGTAGCTGCCACTTCTGCTGCTGCTGCCTCTGCTTCCACTGCTGCCTCTACTGTTGCTGCCACTTCTGCTGCTGCTGCTAGATCTGCTGCTGCTGCTGCCTCTGCTTCCGCTGCTGCCTCTGCTACTGCTACTGCTGCTGCCTCTGCTACTGCTGCTGCCTCTGCTGCTTCTGCTACCTCTGCTGCTGCTGCTGATTCTGCTGCTGCTGCCTCTGCTGCTTCTGCTGCTGCTACCTCTACTGCTGCCTCTGCTGCTGCCTCTGCTGCCACCATCGCTGCTCCTGCTGGTGCACAGAGACCCTGTGGTGGTACCTTGTGTGGTCATGAGCACAGGCTGACTCACCCCACATCCCTGTCACTCCCTACCCCAGCTGGAGAGAGGAAAGTTGAAAGACAGAGAGGAAGGCTGGGGAATGGGGCTTATGTAGAACTGAAAGATCTGGTGGGAAAGAAGATTTGGGACATGAACTGAGCTCTTGAGGCAGCTGTGCTTGGGTTCCAGGGAAGGGGCCCCCACAGTCTCACAGTCCTCCTGAAGGACAGAGAGGGTCAAGACTAGGTAAAGTATTACAGAGCAGGCAGCATCAGTGAGAGCCCAGAACAAGAGCAAGGAGCTAAGACTGGGGCTTACCACTGACGTTTGGGGAGTGGGGGGGGGGGGGGGATTTACGGGTAAGTATGGAAACAGGGGTTTGCGGCCCTCAGCTGTGACCTCCTGGCTCAGAGAGAGGATTTGACTATGCTTTCAATCATTTTTTTAATTACACAGCAACGCATCAACGCTAACAGTGCAGACACCGCAGAGCTGAAACCTCCCTTGAGAGCACTCCGTTTTCGAAAGTGAGACTCTCCTAAGAAAAGTGGGAAACTCAACCCAAAATGTGGCCCCTGCTCTAAAATCCATCTGGCTTTGGCTGTTGCAGGCATGTCGTCAGGAATGATGATAGCCGGAACCCAAGGTGGGACCCAAAATACTTGATAAGTCACTTCTGCCTCCATGTGCAAGGGTTTCGTATGCTTTGTGCCCCTTCGTCATCATTCGGGTGAGTTCTACATATTTATGCTTGCTCTTTATTGATTTATTTTTTTTAATCTGTCATCATAAATCTGTCCTTTCAGTCCTTCTAGTCAAAGCCGGCTGCTCCGGTGAGACTGTGGCTGGGTGTTTCACTGCCTAACTACTGCTCTTCCCCTAGTACCTGAGAAGAAGGGATGAGATGCTGCCGTGACAATTGTCCCCAAGAACCTCACGCTGCCACTGCACCATGTGGGGTTGTCCTGCACTCTGTGCTTCAGCTCTGTCCCTGGGATGCTCAGGAAGAGTCCGCCGTCCCGCTGCTGGTGTTGAGAACACAGAAGGGCTAAGGATACAGCTCAGTTGGTAGAATGCTTGCCTAGCGGGCACAAAGTCTGGGTTCAGGCCCCACTACCTCACAGCCTCAGAACCACGGAATAACCCAGCAACACATAAACCAGTGGCCCATACCTGAAATTCTAGAATTCAGGCGGTAGAAGGGGGATGATCAGAAGTTCAAGGTCATCCTTGGTCATATAGCAAGTTCAAGGTCAGCCTGGGGGTACAAGAAACACTCAAGAAAAAGAGGGAAGATGGGAGGGAAAGGGAAGGGAGGAAGGGAGGGAGGAAGGGAAGGAGGGAGAGAAGGAGGGAAGGAAGGAGGGAGGGAGAGAGGGAGGGAAGGCAAACAAAGTATGAAGATGACCTCCCTTCAAATGTGGCATTAAGAATATCTTGGATTCTTCTTCCCTAGGACCTATCAAACATAAGTCTAGCTGTTTTGAGAGAAAACTAGACAGATGCATCTCCTAAGATTCTCCAGCCTGAGTTTTGCTCCTCCTGAGGACATTCAAGCAGCCCAACTGAGTTCATTTTCCCGGGAAACCTTACCTTGACCCCTGTGCTCAGTTGCTCAATCATCCAGTCACATGTCATACGGTAGTGACTCTCAAAACATGTTCCCAGATGACAACAGTATGGGTTACGGAAGGGGAGAAGAGGAGACGAGCAGAGATAGGCAGAACTTCAGTTTTGTCAATGGTTTCCCTCATTTGACAGCTGAAGAAACTGTGGCCCAAAGGCCATAAACAGTTGTGTTCAAGACAGTAACTGGTGACTCTGGTTTGATCCCGGGTGCGGGGATCCCTAGCCCTTCTGTATCGCTGCTCTCTGTGTGCCCCCTGCCCGGTGGTTTCAGCTCATTGTAATGGACTCCTACTGTCCCTGTCCGAGATAGCCCTTCCGGCATGTAGAGAAGATTCCCGTAGCCCACCCAAGACTGCACTCTCCAGCTCTTCTCCTAGGCCCGCTGCCTCCAAGGATCCACCGCTGCCAGTGCTAGTGCCACAGCTGGCTGGGGAAGGAGGAGGCCATTGTCTCCTCTCATTGGCTGCCCCTGTTTTTCCCCTTTCCTGTTGCCATGGCAGGCCCCCACCTTTGCATCCAGAATGATGACAGGACATGCTTTCTCAAAGGTCTCATTTTCCACAGGCATTTCCTATTGATTTCCTTCCTGATGGCGGTCCCTCCCAGGCTGCCCTGTGTCAACAAAAGCAGGGGAAGGGGGAAGGGCAGATAAAAAGGCAGCAGAACAGGAAAGCAAAGGAAGATGAGCATAATGGGAAAAGAAGAGGGAGTTTAGAAAAAAAAACGGGAAAGAGATTTGTGTTTTTCATACTGGCATAAGGTAGCTGGCAGAGTCACAGGAGACCCCGGGTAGATGGACAACAAAAGCCCTAATTAAGCCCCACATCACCACCATTGTGGGGTCATAGAAAGAGGAGCTTCTCCTAAAGGAATTGTCTCCATCAAAACTCTGTGTGTGTGCCCTCTTCCTTCCATGCCAAGTCCGGATTCCCTCACTGTGAAGAACCTCTGGTCATTCCTTCAGTTTCTCCTACTTCTTTCCGGCGCTCTATAGTGTGAGTGACCACTAGGAAGTCGAATGGGCCTGAACTTCATCCACAGTTCCTTGTGAGCTGGGTGGCCTCTCCAGTGCAGTTACTCACTTGGAGAGGGGAGGTAAGGCTAAGCCGTGTGTCACTAGCTAGCATGGCCACAAAAAATAAGAACAGATGTTGTGGTTTAAACTTGGTCCAGGACCGGAGTGGTATATCTCTATAATTCCAGCACTTGGAAGGAAGAGACAGGAGGATCACCATAAACTTCAGGTCAGCCTGGTCTACATAGTGAGTTCTAGGTTACCATAGCTGTTATAGCTAAACGCTGTCACGGAGAAACAAAACAAAGGTGTATTCACCCCCAGGCCTGGTGGCACAAAGTTCTATATCAGTAACTGTACACACTCCCTGAAGTGTATACAGAGATACACTTACATATCCTGAAATATGAAAGGCCATGTGCTAATAAATCCACTATAAATTGGAAGTCTAAACTGTATTTACTGTACCTGTTTAAAGAACCTAACCTAGTACAGGTCCTAGTTTAGCCTGGCTAGTGTTTCAGCTGCTCAGAACCTTACGTTAGCCAAGGTTATACCAAAATAATGGCCTAACACAAAGCCTGTACAAAGAACTGAATGTCTCATTTTATTCAGTGGGAGCACAAAACAGAATGGCAATTTTAAGTGGAACCAGGCTGAATATTGTAGAGCAGGCTGTGATCTTAGCACTTAGGGAGTGGATGTGGGAAAACCAGGATTTCACTGACATCCTAGACTGCATAAAGGGTTGAGGCCAGCGTGGGCTACAGGGATCTTGTTACAAAGAAGAAAGGAAGAAAGGGGGTAGAGAAAGAGGGAGGGAAGAGAAGAGAGAGAGAGAGAAAGAGAGAGAGAGAGAGGGAGGGAAGGAAGGGAGGAACGAACAAAGGAACGAACGAAGGAGAAAGAGCAGAAGTCAGACTCCATATACACAGAAGAGACCTTGCCTTGCCCTTTTTGGCCTGAAGGTTCCAAGTGTTCCATCCCATCTTGTCTCTACCTCTCCATAACTACCTCCTCTTCTGCTTCTGACGGTTTCTTGTCAGAACACATGCCACTAGATTTCAGATCCACTGGATAACTCAGGATAATTTTATCTCAAAATCCTTAATTTGGGACAAGAAAAATGGCTTTGCATTCGAAAGGTACAGACCGCTCTGGCAGGGGACCCAAGCTCTATTTCCAGCCCCCACCCTTAGGAAGCTCACAGCTGTCTGTACCATCTGCCCCAGGGCATCTGACACCCTCTTCTGTACTTCATAGACTCCAGCATGCCTTTTCATATAGTCAGACACAGCCACGCATCTAAACATAACTAAAACATAAAATAAACTTACATTTTAATGATCCTTAATTTCATGGCACCTATAATGACCTTTTTACACATAAAACCATGGACCCCAATATGGGGCTTAGGACTTCTGCTGGAGGCTACCATTTGAGACACAAGCACCTCCTTCGTAGAATCATGGTTTTGTTGATATGAAAGAACGAACAAAGGGGGCAGGTCAAGGGCTTGGCATAGAGGCTACTCAGCAAATATTCAGATAGAGTTCTTCTCGATTCTCTACCCCACCCTGCCCTACTTCCTCCTAAACTGGCCCCTGGAGCTAGTTGTGTGTAGCCTGCCCAAGGCCAGAAGGTCATGATAATGAATTCTCTGTGGTTATGATAGCATAATACCCCCACCCCATTTACACTCAAAGACCCCTCTGATTTATACCACCAGCCCAGAGAAGGAGACAGGATAGACTCTTCCTTTATCCCATTTTGCAAATGAATACGTGGAGACCCCCCCGAGTATTCTGCCTCTCCTTAGGCCCGCTTATCTCAGAGCGAAGAAATGTATTCCCCTAATGTATCAAGGGGAAGCTAATGCTTTCCCAGGGTGCTACTATGTGGACAGAAAGCAACAGCAATAGGATTTTCAGTGAAGGCTGATCTAGAAATGGTAACATCGTGGGAGATAGCTGCCCAAGAAATGTTATTGCTGCAAAGATCAGAACTGTCACCCGTTTGTCATGAGCCAGATGTGAGTGCAGACCAGGCAGCATTCAATCTCCCTGGGCTGGTCTCAGAGCACCTGTGCACCTCCCCCTCCCCCAATGGTGCCAGAGAAAGAAAATCTCATCATGGAGCCAAAGGAAGGAGAGAAAGAAGAAAATGAGCCCTGCCTGGCTCCAGCTGGGATGCTCCTTCCCACACTGTGTGGTGTCAGATATGTGTCCAGCTTTTCTGTGCCCTAACCAGGCCACTTGTAGACAAAGTAGGTTTAAAAGGTTACGGCCAGCCTCCCCTCCCCACCTCTTCCTTCCCCCACTGGATCCTGAAAGTCCTGACTCAGCATCCCTGGACCAGCTAGCTTGCCTGGAATCACAAATGGTGACATTATTCTAAATTATGTGTGCGTTGTTGGAATCTCACACTTTTCATTTCTAATGTCCAAACGCTGGGTTGACCTGCTGGCTTTCCTAAGGAGATGACAAATGAGATATTTTCCCTACTTATCTGTGTGATCTTGAGCAACCACCTAACCTCTCCGGCCTCAAACTTCCTCATCTACACAATGGAAAGGGGGAAGAGAGGGAAGGGAAAGGAAGGGATAGGGAGGGGGAGGAGACTCTTTCCAGAAGATTGGCCAGTAGGGCCAAGTGTACAAAGTACTGGTTGGGACCATCACAATGAACAACACTATCTAAGATTAGCGACAGAATCTGGTCTGTTTAAATGCTGTACATGCCTTGCTTGTCCTATCTGATGTTCACAACACCCTTTGAGCATGCTCTGACTTGGCCCCATTTCACAGATGAGGAAGCAGAGACTCAGAGGGGAAAATAACTTGCCTGAGGGAGGGCACAAAGCTAAGTGAGAAGGCTAGGACAGGGACTCAGTCTCTGGGAGCTGGGGGTGACCACCATCAGAGGACAGTCAGCCTGAGGAAGATTTACTGTTTTCTCATGCAGTAGATCAACACAGAACCTGAGCTAGCTCTGTCTTTGTCCCCTTCCAAGCCACAGCGCATGTGCACAAGAACAATCAGTCAGGACCCTGAGGTTCTGGTGTGAAGAAATGGAGACACCAACATGTAACCGAGGGCAACAGGGGTGGAGAGGACACAGGCTTCCCTGTGGGATAGTCAGAGCACACAAGCATATCAAAGACCAAAACATGACCACGGGAGATAGACAAACAGCTGTTATCTCCCACCTAGGTGGGTGGTAAAACCAAAGGCATGCTTGTCTGCAGTGACTGAGTGTCAGCCATGAGCGGGGATAATCCCAAGATTCAACAGTGTGCAGGGAAGAAGGTTCCTGTTGGCGATGCGTCTGTCGAAACAAGCAGCCTTGAACTGTGCCTTTGGAACGAGCCCCGTTCTTCTAAGGCTGTATAAACCTGGCCTGGCTGTGACCTTTTCCTGGGTCCCTGGAAGACAGAACAAACTCGCCTTAGAGGTAAAGAGGTGACACGGACTTAATAAGGTGAAATCTGAGGTTTCCCAAATGTCCCAAATCTAGGAACCAGGTGTGGAGCTCACCTGCAGCAAACGGGACTCTTTGGGCTCCTATCTGAGAAAAGCTGAACATAAATCATTTTTTTTTAAATGTGCCTTGGGTGCCTCTCCTCGTCAGGGGCTCGAACCCTTTCCAAACAGCTTCCACTCCCTTTAATCCAGGCAAACACGGACAGAGAAAAGCCTGGGAGAGAGGCACTGTTTCTGGTGCCTTTAGCCAATGAACAAACGCGCTCAGTCTCTACCTTAAAGACAGAGGAGATTCCCTGGGCGGGGGAGCATGTCAGGACACCGTGCCTGTCTCTGGCTGTTTGCTACACTGCTCTCTGGTTTGGAGAGTGAGAGACAGCTAGGGACTTCTTGTGTGTGCTAAGCATTGCAACCTGCAGGTCTAAGCAAACCTCCCCCACCCCATCGGGGGGGGGGGGGGGGGGGGAGTGGCAAGATGAAAATGTTAGAAGAGACTGAAGAAACTCAAACAACAGACGCTAAACTTTTATTTATCCCACTTACACCCCTTGACTTGAGTAGGATTTGTTGATCCAAAAGTAACAGGATACACAAGGTGGGGCGGGGAGCAAGATGCTTTAGATGTGGAAATTGACGTCTTTTCCCTTCTTTTTAGTTTAAAAACAAAAAGGGAATTCAAGGAAAAGAGACTAGAGGAGGAGAGAGAAAGAGACGAGAAAAGAGAGATGGCGAGAGGATCCCGGAGTACGCTATCCGCGGGTTTCCTACCCGGAGAGCCAGAGCCCGAGCGCGCTTTTCCGCAGCCGCCGCGGGCTTGGAGCTTTTAAGGGTTTCTAATCCTGGAAGGCTGTCTGACATCACCCCGTTTCTTGTCGGCTGATGTTTCGTACAAGCCTCTCATTTCCTCAGCGATCTCCGAGCCGCCAATTACTGCACCGATCTGGTGTTTATGTTTGCCCCGTCCTGAGCCTGGCCCCGCGCCCGCCCGCGAGCCTGCGCTTCCCTGGCCGCGCGGCCCGAGGGGGTGGGTGGGGGGCCCTGGCCTGCGCACCCCAGCGCAAGGGAGGGGTCCCCCTTCATTTTTTTTCATTGACTTCAGCATCATGTGATCAGGAAGTCTGGCCTCCCTCCATTTCCCCTCCCGACTGAAGGGAAACATTGTGTAGCAGCCCGCCGCGGCCACTGGTGGGATGGCCTTCGCTGGCCTGACGTAGGGAGATAAAAATAACCGGCATATTTAAGGCCGGAGCAGGAATCCCGGCGCTCACACGCGGCCTGGTCAGTTCCCGACGCCGCCAGCAGCGCTCCGCGCAGCATCCTAGCTGTAGCTGCGCCAGCCGGCTGGGGACCGTCTGTGCTGCAGATCTTGCCCTTGGCCTTGACCTGGAGACCCAGGCACCTCGAAAAACCCTCCCCTCCCCATTCTCAGAGGTCTCTGGTTTTGTGTGCTGCCTCCTTGGAGATAGGAAAGGAGAAAGCAGAACAGGATGGTCCCTGAGAAGGTAGCCAAGAAGCCTGATGCCCCCAGAGGGTTGTTAGGACAGCCTTTGACTCAGGGGAAGGTGACAACAAGCTGTCATTCCAAAAGCTGTCCTTCTCCTGTCAAGCTCCCTGGAGTGAGTCACACCACTGGGTGCCTGCGCAAGCTCTCAAATCAAGTCCCTTCTCTATCTCTACCTCCTTTTACGGCTCCAGATTCCAGCTGCGTGTTGCAAAGATTTTGTAAACATCTGGCAGAGGTAGAAACAAAGAAGCAGCGTTTGTCAAAAAAAAAAAAAAAAAAAAAAGGAAAAGATCCATTATCATCACCACCTGACCCACTAAATACCTAGTAGTTGGAGATAATGTAGATTTCCCAGTCTGGCCATCCAGCAGATGCCACACACACCCAAACCAGTTTCCTACAGTCCTTCTCCTGTGCAGGGACCCAGAAAACAGAAAAAGAGGACACATTCCTCCTGCCCAGAAGTGCACGTCTTCTATCCCACCAGCAAGCCTCATTATGAACATACTTACCTGTCTGCACTGGCATTCCCATAACCATGCCCTCGTGTCAAACCAAGTGCCCTATCCAAGAGGTGCAGATGTCTTGTTTTACAGAAAGGGAAACTGAGGCTGGGGGAAGGAATCACTGTGCCAATAGGCACCACCTCCACTCAACAGCATCAACAGTGCCCTGGTGATTTCTCATTTTGGAAGCCTTCTGTTGTCCCTCCTCCCCAAATCCAATCCAGCAATGGTGACCTGTGGAATCTCAGCTCTGCCCTCACTCTGAGCCATAAACAAGTTTTTACTTCCAATTAAAAATGAGAAGTCTCCCTGTCTTCCGCTGCCTAAAGTAACAAGATATTCCAAAAGTTCTGGCAGAGTTTCTCACCTAAAAAGCCAGATGTGCTGATGAAAAAGGACTGGACACCCCCTCTCCACCTCCCCCCCTTTCATTACAAACATGAAAAATAGCTAGTTATCTGGGTGGAAGAGGCAAAGAAATTTTGCTCAAAATGAAAAGGACTGCGAATTTAACCACCTCTGAGGAGAGAGACTCCAAGGATAAGCGTGGTTTGACTGATCCTGCACTCCCAGCCGACTGGCTGACAATTCCTGTTCTCGACCCATGGATAGAGGGATTGGAGAAGAGAGGTACAGCAGATCACGATGCATCCGAACTACATGTGCTGGTCAATGTTTTAGTGACTGGTGATGGTCTCATTACTGTATCCCCGGAAGGTGGGTGTCACTGTCCCTGCCGTGACTTCCACAGTAAGGACGTCTGAACATGGCACTTGAACCCAGACTGCTGACTTCCAGAAGCCCAGGTTCTTCACTGCGAGTCTAAATTCCAAAAGATGAGATGTCAGAGAAGTAGCCACTATTCTCTAAACTCTTCCTTGGTCCCAGCCAGGCTTGAGTCTGACGGGAAGGCTTGTTCTCTCGGGTCCTCGGATCTCTGAGGGATGAGCTGAAAACACAATTGAGCCACCAGTGCCCTAACGTCAGCCCTGGTCCATCCTCTGCTCTAGTTTACCGCAGGTCACTGACACAGATGTCTATTGGACTGGTAACCCACCAAAGAAGACACCCAGGACAGTCAGCATCTCTACTTGCCTTGGATGTGACTAATGACTGTAACATCGGTAAGGCTTATTTCCTCTACCCAGAAAACACCTGAAGGCAGAAATGGTGACTGCTCAGTATGGAAATGGTGGCAGCTCTCTAAATATTTTCTGGATAATAAATGAATACAAGGCATTAGCCCTTCCTTACCCTCCTTATCAATCAATAGAGGCGCCAGCCTAGATTTTTTCTCTACCTCAGCACCTTGTCTGTGGCCCCCCGAGAACTTGCCACCGTTGTTTTCTGCTTCCTTCTCCCCCATAACGCCTGACTGCAGGGACTCCCTCTATTTGCCTACCCTAGTGTTCCTCGCTTGGATTAAAGTGCCACGCTCATTGTGGCAGTCAACAAACCCTCATGAAACCAATGAGCAAATGAATGAGCGTGAGAGAAAAATGGGTGGGTGGATGAATGGGCGGGGGAATCAGCTCTCCTTGAAAGAAGTCTTACCTTTCCATGTACGATACATTTATTCTGAAGTCAGTCGTGAAGTGTCGAAAGCTACTGAAATAATGTCACGGAGCACATCATACTCATAAAGTAAGTGCTTTTTGTCTGTGACCACTCAAGACTCATCCATATTGATGATAAAAAAGACATGAAAGGGGGGGGCTATTGAATGAGGCCCTTCTTCTCATACAATGTGGGCTCCAGTGGCCACTATCGCTCCAGCTCCACACAGACTCCCTTTATGCCGCTCTGTTTTCATTAGCTCGGGTAACTTGCCAACGAGTGATCCTTTGGGGCTGAAATTTTCCATGCTGGGTCTTGGCAAAAGGTGAATTTTGGGGAAAAGTTTGAATAAAATCCCTTCAGCCATTTTTCAGTTTGATGAGGATTTAAAAAAAAAAATACATTTTTCCCTCGCCTTTAATTGAAGACATTTTTAGGCCACAGGAAACGCCAATTCAGTTGAACTTTTATAAAACTGGAACTCAGATCTAAACCCACCTAAGGAAACAGGAGAGACCATTCGGGGCTGAAGAAAAAAATAATTAAAAAAAAACAAGCCTAAAATGTAGCTTAAAATCCCACTACAGCCTTCACGCTCTTGGTATCTGCTCTCCCAGCTTGGGCTATGTGGGCCATTCCATTATTTTAGCAG
The DNA here is from genome assembly GCF_903992535.2 of Arvicola amphibius. NCBI lineage: Eukaryota > Metazoa > Chordata > Mammalia > Rodentia > Cricetidae > Arvicola > Arvicola amphibius. The sequence continues at coordinate 106,215,252 of NC_052057.2, read as the reverse complement.
ATCACAACGGCTCCAAACTGTTCAGAAGGCTTATAAAACTTAGATTCGGCTCCTCTGCCATGACATACGATAGTATTTCCCATTTGCTTTTGTCTCAAGCATCTTTCTTCAGCATTCAACCAGGAATATACGATCGCCTTTAAAGAGAGCAAAGCTGGGGTTTCTGGCACAAACGGATCAGTCCTTCAAGGCCAATCATGCAATTTACTTTCGGGAGTTTTCTCAGACAAATGCTAACCAGAGCATTTTATCTAGTATTGGATTTTCTCAATATTCCCTTCGATATCAAATTCTTGCTTTCTTATTCATGGGAAACTACCATGAACTGGTCACATAAGCATTCTGGCCACAAAATTCTTTCTGGAAAGCAGCGGGGAGTCAGAAAAGCCTGGGTTTGATTCTCAGCAAATTTCATAAACTCTCTAAGACTCAGTTTATTTGCCAGGGAAATGGGGATAATGAGGTTGACTCAATAGACACTGTGATGATTAACTTAGGCCAAATGCTGCCCCTCCCCCCCTTGCCTGCTACAGTACCTGGTAATGAAATCAGTGCTTAAATAAAGAGCAGGGTCCCTTTCCCCCACCCTTGGTCTGATTTTTGTTCACATTTGTCATCTTTGTGCCGTCTCTGGGGCACCTTGTGTCTCTCTCTGTCTTAGGATTCTCTCAAGGTGACTCAGGTGACCTGAAGCCCCTGAGAAACTGCAGAATCAAGAATACTGACTGCGCATGTCCATCCATACTGCCTTCTTGCGGGGATGTCAGCCAGTGAGCCCTCTTCAGCTGTTCATGGTTCCTTTCCTATCAGAGGGTTCTTTCTCACCTGTGTAACTTAAGGGTATAGCTGGGTAATCACACACATGGATGAATGAAAGAATTTAGAACTATCTGCTCCCTCCCTCTCTCCCTTTGCCTTTTTATTCCTCTAATGTTTTCTTCTGTTGAAGCCTTTCTGTGTCTAAGCAGGGACAAACTTGAAAAGGGGAAGCTGGGGCCCAACAAAGGACTGATTGGAGGCTCCTGCCTGCTTATTGCTAAATAGAACCACTTGGGGAGTGTGCACCCTTAACAAATACTGCCTCTCACAAGGCCTGGGTTAAGTAAAGTTTGCTTAGAAATTCAAGGCTTGCTTCTGAAGTCAGGGTCTATAAGGAGCAGCACACCTCCACTTCCTCCAGCTCAGCCATCTGAGTTACTGGGTTTCCCGTCATAAGCTTGACTGGGTTTCTTGCCTCCTCTTTAATAGTTACATTTATGAAATTTCAAGATGATTGAGTTCCAACTATGAGCCCTTGCTTTTGCCCATCTTCTACCATCCGGTCCACATCTCAGTTCACAGATGAGAAACAGGCCCAGAAAGGGTAGGAAGTTACCAGTGGAGACACAGCTAGAAGATGCCGCCTCACTTTAAGTGAGCTTTCCATTCACAGAGGTTCTCAGACCTTCGCACCCTCTCACAACCACGGAATATCTGTGTAAGTAAGTGTGTGTGTGGGGGGGGGGGTGGGTGTGTGTGTGTGTGTGTGTGGGTGGGTGCGCGCGTGCACCCACACACACATAAGCTTAATGTCTATTTATGGAAATGGAAATGTGTTTTGTGGATTCAAAGCTGAAAGACGCCTATCTATGAATCAAACAGGGTGTGAGCATCATCTAGAAATAACAAATACTAATTTCACAGCAGGAACAGCTCTGGAGGAGAGAGGAGAAGCCATCAAGATAATGAAGAGAAACTTTCAATTGGCCAAGTTTTCATCTCATAAGCTGGTTGTATTCATCTGATGTTTTTTACTGGGTTTTGTAAGTCTTCTTTTTTTTTTTTTTTTTTTTTTTTGGTTTTTTTGAGACAGGGTTTCTTTGTGGGGCCTGTCCTGGAACTAGCTCTTGTAGATCTGACTGGCTTTCAAACTCACAGAGATCGTCCTGCATCTGCCTCTGTAGTGCTGGGTTTAAAGGTGTGTGTGCCACCACTACACCTTTTTTTTTAGATAGCAGCATTTCCTGGTATTCCCATTTCTTTCCATGTACACTCTTGCATTATTACACAGACACACACACACACACACACACAAAACCAAAGGCACATTCAATCTCTGGCAAGTACACACTCAGCTATACCCTCTTCCAAATACCCCACACACTCACTTATGTTGACGGGCACATATTTAAACAAACACAGACACCCTGCCTGGCAGCCCCAGCCTCTGACCACCATCTCTCCTTCAGTCGAGAACAACTAAGCCAGACAAAGGGACCTTAAAACCTTGAGCATTGGAATAACACCCGCTGGGCAATGGGGTCACCTGGAGTTGGGCAGAGTGAGAAAGTTTGGGACCTTCTCTCAGGAGCAGTCTTAGCTTCGCACCGAAGCTAGCAATGGTCAGAGTGAGGAAGAAGGCCTCTTCTGCTGGCTCATCTGGGAAGGGACAGAGTTAAGGAGCAGAGGGAAGTCTCCCGGTTTTCACAGCTTGGGTGGGAAGCAGTAAATGTGTGGGAAACAACCTCCTAAGAAACCATAGCAACACCCACTTGGCGGCTCTGGATTGGACCTTGACCAGACATTTATTAAGCAGGCCCATGAGCTGTGGTCTCCAGAAGAACAATACCAAACTGATCAAATGTTAATAGCTTCAATCTGTTCCTGCACGAGGAGCCCCTCCCCCTCCCCCTGCCTCTCAGCACATTGCGTGGCTGCCTCCAGCCTGGGCTGAAAACAGCTCAGCCCCTGTTTCAGAGCGAGTGCAGGGCCAGGACCAGGAGGTGCACGCAGGTGAGTCCGGGCGTGGGGATGGAAGACCCTTGGGGCCTCAGCAAGGCCGCTCTTCGGATGGACTGTGCAAGGGGAGATATCCAAGAGCAGCTCCCAGGGCGCTTCTCAGAAAGCTGCCTTTCAGAATTACCTGGTGAGCTCTAAAGGCAGTACCAGTGTCTGGATTCCACAATACCCAGCCCAATCAGCTCTGAACCTCCGAGGGTGGAGCCTTGACTGTTTATCACGTTTAAAGCTCCCCAGACAACTCTAGCTAAGAACCACAGAATGATTTCTTCCCTCTGTTAGATGGCTGGGAGCAGAGAGGACCAGGGACTTGTCTAATGTCACAGAGTCGGTGAGTCAGTGCTTCTAATAGAACCCTGCCGTCCTTGCTCCTAGCTCATAGAAATGTTCCTTTGTCTGGGCTCCAACTCTACATATGTGTGCAATGATCTCTGTCTCTCTCCTCTCTCTTTCATCGATTCATCTTTTTTTTTTGTTTTGGTTTTTTTTTTTTTTTTTTTTTTTTTTTTTTTGGTTTTTTTGAGACAGGGTTTCTCTGTAGCTTTGGAGCCTGTCCTGGAACTAGCTCTTGTAGACCAGGCTGGTCTCGAACTCAGAGATTCGCCTGCCTCTGCCTCCCGAGTGCTGGGATTAAAGGCGTGCGCCGCCACCGCCCGGCTCATCGATTCATCTTGAGTCCTACTTGAAAGAAAATGGATCCAAGGAGAGTCTGAGAAATAGCAGCACCCACACTGATTCCCAGCATCCACCATGGTTGTCAGGTTGACTGTGTCTCACTACGCGCGTCCCTTAGCCATCTTCCCAAGTTCCCCTCTCCCCACGGTGAAACCTGGGCCATTTCTTCACCTCCTCAGGCTTCATCACTGTTCCTATGTGATATGCCCAAGCCAGAGGAGTTTGCTTCCTAAGGATAGAGTAGCATCCTGGGAAAACAAAAAACAAAACCCGCCTAGTCCTCCGTTTTTATTCCCATCTTGTGGGAATGGTCATAGACAGCTACAGTCTAAGCACTCAGAAAGTAAATCAGAAGGATTAGTCCAAGGCAAGCCTTGGTTGCATACTGAGTTTTTGGCTAGCCTGAGCTATGTGGAAGCCTGCCTCAAAGACAAATAACAATGTAAAAGCCTCAACAGTGCCTCTTAACCATCTTCGGAATAGGCAAAGGCTTTCCAACCTTCCCCATGGAGTCACCCCATCTTTTCTAGGATACACACCTCCTACCTTGTCCCCTCAGCCAAAGTCTCTCAGGCAGGCCATTGCCTGCAGGCTCTGGAACACTAAGCAGCTTACCCCATTGCTCAGGGTCCACATATCCCATTTTGGGTCAGGACAGGAACTCTAAGGTTTAGAAGCAGAAGCCACATTCCTGTTGAGAGACCATTCATGCCACCACTACTGAGGAAGAGACAAAGAAGCAGGGTCCTAAGAGATTGTGGGATGACCTGCTCATGCAACCTACGCACAGAGATGTCAAGAGTGAACCCTTCTGAGAAAAGGATGGGATATTTGATCTGTTACCTGAAGAAGTGGAGAAGTTACAAAGGAAGAAGAAAGAATCCAGACATGGGGGGTGGGGGCACAACAGAACACCCAGATGTTATCAGTAGTGATAGTTGGCCAGGGAATAGGAGAGTAAGGAGGAGGGGAGACAAAATGAGGCAGGAAGAAGATCACATGCATCCTTGTAGATCGTGGCAAAGGTTTATGGTTCCATCTTTGGATTTTAGTGGAGTGACCGAGCAATCACTCCCAGGATGAGAAGTTTCCTAAGATGTAGGACTTCTCATGCTCAGATGTTGGGGGAAAGTGATGAGGAAATGGATGAAGGATGGAGCCATGCAACCCAGCTGGTCTATTGGTTGTGACAGGGTACCACTCTTTAGAAGGTACAAGGAATGAAGAGAGGGCAACAGATTCAGTAGTTGCATTTGGGACATTAGGGAAGTAGCCAAGTGGAGATGTTAGCTAGGCTCTTTCCTCTAGATCCTTCAGACAGACTTGGGTTTCGGAACCAGCAGCACAGAGAGGGTAATGGAATGATAGGGGTGGATTAAGTCACCTGGAGAGTGTGTGTGAGAATGTACAACCCAACCCGAGGAAATCCCTAGTATACAAAGATCTGCAAACAAAGGTAAAAAAAAAAAAATGAACAAAGGAGACCAAGAAGCAGTAGTCAAGAATGCGGAGTCTTGACGCATGGAAACCACGTGGCTAACAGGATAGGAACATCCACCCTGACCAATGACACTGAGGAATCAGATCCAGCAACTAGGAAATGCTACTGAGTTGGGCGTGTAGAGGTCAAGATAGCCTTGGGAAGCCGGGAGAGTAGAGATAGATGGGAGAGTGACTGGGAGGAAATCAGATGGAGTCTGTGCGTTGGAAGAAAAGATCTTCGAGGAATTTGGATGGGAAGAAAATTGATGGTGTGGGAGTCAGAGAGAGGTACCTGGGCGGGGGGACAGGTTCTAATGTCACAGATCTGAGCACCGTTCATAATGGGGAGGAGCCAATGGAGAGGAAGAAACCAATGGCACAGGAGAAGAGGTATTCTTCACTCCCACAATGCACTGCAGTGTGGGCACACACGCCACCCAAACACTCTGTGCATTCTGTGTCATAGGTGCTTTCCCTTTGACCACAATGAGGATGGCTCTCGCAGTGATCAAAGAGTGACCTTGAGAAGCCTTTCTTCCCTGTCTTCACACAGTCCAACAGAAACATCTCACCATGGCATCTAAACAGACTGATTTCCATGTTACCTCTCCCACGACAAGAGGCAAGAAGAAGCAAACTTACACCAAACTACACACACACACACACACACAAACACAGACGCACTCACTCACACACACTGGTTCTGGATCACATACGTGGAATGAACAAATGAATGGTTTCAGTAATGAATAATAATAAGCTTGGAGATGCCTGTGAGCAACCGGAATCCCTCCTGGGTTGGCTTGAGATAATGTTCTCTGCTCTCCAACCAGCAGGTCCCACAAAGCTCTCCACGTCTGCCATCCCTGGAAGGGAGCAGGCAGCAGGAGGTAGGGTGGGGTGGTCTCCTGATGGAGATCACATTCTCCCTTCCCATTGTTCCTACGGGCTGTGAAAGAAAAACAGAACATCCACTAAGGCCTGCGAGTTCACCTTCTCTTCTCCCCCAGCAGGGAGAGAACAGATGGGCGTAATTTATGCCCACACCCTTCCTCAGCAGCCCTGGCACTGAGCAGAGGGGTGTAAGGGCAGAGTCCCACCCAGACTCCGCAAACTTCTCTCAGTGTCTAGGCAAGAAAGCCACAGCAGGGCAGCAGGGTAGGGCTGGGAGCAGGAGAGGACAGAAAAGAGGGAGGAGGAGAAGGAAGAAGGGAGCTGCCACTGGGAAGTGTCCTTGGCATGGCAGTCCGTGTGCCAGCTCAGGACATACCTTATTATCTTTGTGTAATTTGTGGCTGCATAAGGAACTGGGGTTTTCTGTTGTTTGTTTGTGACAGGGTCACCTACACCCCGGGCTGGCTCAAATTCACTATAGAAGCAAGGGTGACGTTGAATTCTTGATCCTCCTGCCTGTGCCTCTCAAGTGGTGGCGCGTGCAACTTCACCTGGCCCTAGGAGCAGCCCCAGGCACCTGCTGCCAAGTTGAGGATACAGAGGGAAGGGGAAGAATCTTCTCTGGGATTACCCAGCTATAAGTGGCTGCAGAGCCAGAGTCCCAATCTATGTGGTTCCAAAACTCATGCCGAGTCCATCAGACCCCACTGAAAAATGAGGTCACATCTCCACTTGGCCCCTCGGCCTCCCTCCCACCCATCCGCTGGTGTGAGCAACGGAAGGAAACTTGTGGTCCAGGAGCCTCCACTGAGAGGCTAGACAGTAATGAAAACGGGCACGGGAGAGCAGAAGACAGTCCCGCAGAGGAATATGACCGGGTGCCTTGGAAACAGGCCAGGGCAGCATCCTGTCAGATGAAGGTTTCTGGAACTTTCTTTTGGTATCAGCCCTCTGCAGGTGGCACAAGCTAATCCTGAGTTCTGGGAGAAAAGCTAGAGGGGATATTCAGAAGAAGGCTGCGCTCTAGGTCACCAAAATGAGTGCCCAGCAGCCACTCGCCCCTTCCGTCAGTGGCCATTGAAGTCAGAGTCAGGGTTAGTGTGATGGAAGTCAGACAGGCCCCAGGTCCCCCACATGTTCTAATATCCCACCATTTCCTCCCTGTCTCTTTGTTGATGTCACTTGCCTATGGGATGTGATATTTCTTACCCATGCTGGAAAGACTATTTTGACCATGGCTTTGAAACTGAAAACATCTGAGGGCCGTGATCACTCCCATGTCATCAGGGCCCATTATAGGGCCGGACACCCAGCTGTGGCTTAGTCAAACCTACTTTTAATAGCTATCCATATTGAATTCATAACCTGTGCAGGTCCCAGATGGGAAGAAGCCAGACATGTTTATATGCTGGTCGTAATCTACAAGACAAACGCTGTTAGTGTCTATGTTTTAGAGGTGAGCTTGGGAAACCTAGGGAGGCCCAGAGAAGGGGACTCTCGGAAGGAGAAACAGGCAGGATTCAAACATTGGTATTAGGATCCAGAACTAACCAAGACTCTGAACCAGGGGTATGCAGGGTGTCGTCTATGGGCTAGAGCCTGTCTGCCACCTATTTTATGAGTAGTTTTTCTGAAACATAGCTACCACTCTTCATTTTCCTTGTATGGAACCCAGTGGCATTAGACTGCACAGTGGCATAGTTGAGTGCTTCCAACAGAAACAATGGAGTCCCACAGAATAGTTATTACTAGCCCTTCACAGAAAGTGCCCACAGCCTGGAAGGGTAGGTCATACCTTCAATCAGGCCGAGCAGCCTGAGTTCAAGGCCAACTTGGGTTACAGAGTAAGGCACTATCAAAACTGACAGGAAAAGACAGGAAAGATGGCTCAGAAGGTAAAAGTGCCTGCCAAAAGACTATCAGTTTGATCCCTTTAACCCCATGCTGCTGAAAGAGAGAATGGATGCCTGAAATTTTTAAAGTTGACCTCTGACCTCCAAAGGGGCATCATGGCACATGAATATACTTACATATCCAGAAAATATATAAACACATGTGCTCTTTTAAACTTTTTAAAGAAGAGAGGGGTAGGAAGGAAGGGAGGGAGGGAGGGAGGGAGGGAGGGAGGGAGAGAGGGAGGGAGGGAGGGAGGGAGGGAGGGAGGGAGGGAGGGAGGGAGGGAAAACATTCATACCTGCTCTTAGCCATAATTCTAAGCTCCCTCCCTCCATAAGTTCACTGTTTTCAACAGTAGGGGAAACACCATTTTTTAAAATATACAAGACCCGTGGTGTGCTGGAGAAGAACTTAGTGACTTTATCACTAAGTGACCAGAGGAGTAATTTGAAAGGACATTAAGCTGAGGTCTGAAGGACAAGAAGCAGTCATGGAAAAGTACCTGAAGCCAAGGACCTGGGTGGCACCACGACCCAGAGATGCACAGGAAGCCAGCATGATCAGGCCTGAGCATGGAGCATAGGCAGAAAAGAGTCTGGCTTGGAGGAGTTCCAGGAAACATGTGATTAGATATGTGGGCCCAGAGAAGACCTGGAGCCCCCTCCCTTCCCTCGTGTGTCTTGTCCCTCTGAGCTGTGAAGTTTGCCGTCACTGTGTGCCATCCTCCTGGGACTATCACAGTCAGCAAAAAAACGTAACAGAAAAGCCCTTGGCAACCCGAAGCACAGCCCCAAGGCAGATGGCTGCTGGTGACGCTCATACTGAAGTGAGCTAGAAGCTTCATGGCACTAGAGAGCTGAAGGGCCTGGGAGCCAGCGGCACTGCGGCTTGGGCCAGAGAACCGTGGCACTTGCTCCCAGCCAGGCTGAGTCATCACTCAGCCTTTCTGGGCCCAAGAGCCTCCTCTTTACATGGCCCATAGAAAAGGTGGCTGGGGATGGGAGGCCCTGAGGACCCGGAATAAAACACAAGAACATCATGTGGATGGTGACCTAGTTTACAAGAAAAACATGAACAGGAGGCAAGGGGCTGAGCAGAAGACCTAGGGAGACAGTGGGGACACGGGTGCACTGGTAGTGGGGGTCAGGAAGCAAAGAGGAAATGTCTGGGTAACACGTGACAACCAGGTTTCTAACTGTCCTTCACCCAGCTCCTGACTCTTTTCCTGAATGCTAAGCAGCTGTTCCTGTGGCTGGCTTGTCCCCTCTGGAAGGGTTGAAAAAAATAGATAAATAGTGCCCAGATAAAAGACCTGTAGTCCAGCAGGCCAGGCTGGCTGCTTGGTACCATCACTTATTAACCGGGCCAATCTCCCCTCTCTAAAACAGAATACCACCACCCACAAAATTCACTTCAAAGGTTATAAGGACCAGGAACCATTATGTGAAGCAGAGGGGCAGGCACTCTAAAAATATGTCAGAGTCCTCTACTCTTGAACTCCCTGGGGTCCAGTAAGTTGCCCAGACGAGACTGCAGACAGCACAGGAGGGACTGCTTGTGGCAGTGTCTCATATAGACAAGAGAAGACTCTTAAGAAGCCCCAGGGTACCAAAGGCCTTGGTTTAGGGTCATTCACTCATCAGTTCATTCACGGGATATGATGTAGGGAGTATTCGCTCTGTGTGGACCCTGTAGGAACAGAGGAAATATAGAGAGGAGGAAGAGGAGGGCTGAGAGGCAGAGGGATGATCGGCCTCAGTGTGCAAACAATTGTCCAGCGGCCGAGTGTACCTATGCCTGAGGTCATGGCCTCGTGTTCTTGCATACCAGAAGAGGCAGGAAAATCCACCTCAGTCCAAAGGCAAGTTGTCATGAGGTAGAAGGGGGCTATTTGGTAACAGGAAGTAGACCAGAGGAAGGAAGTAGGGAGAGAAGAGGAAGTGAATAGGATGGGTGAATATTATCAAAGTACCTTACGTGCATGTATAAAGCCTATCTTTCATTACAGTTATTTGGGGGGGGGGGGTATCGCAGTGCACATGTGGGGATCAGAAGACAGCTTACAAGACTCAGTTCTCTCCTTTTACATGTGGGCCTCAAGGAAGTCACCCCAGTCCTCAGATTTGGTGGTAAGTGCTTCTGCCTGCTGAACCATTTCATCGGCCCAAAGCCTATTGTTTTATATAATCAATACAAGCTAGCAATTGTTTAAAGCATGTAAAGTAGTGTGAACCCCTCGAGTTTTATATGGCAGGCAAATGGGGGTTCAAACTCAAGCCATTCATCTTCACAGTTCTTTGTACTGGGGGCTGGGCATACAGCTTAGGGGTAGAATACTTACCTGGTGTGTGTGAGGTCCTGAGAGCCATCTTCAGCGCTGAAAGAACACAAAACATGCAAACTTGAGTGGAGGCTGCTAATGCTAGTATGTAGGAGGCTGAGGCAGGGGGATCATGAGTTTGAGGCCAGCCTGGACTATATAGCAAAATGTTGTCTCAAATAAAAAATAAGAAAAGCCAACATGGGAATTATTACCATATTCATTTGGTACTGGAAAGATACATGTTCCCTATAGGGATAAAGAAAGAAAAGAATAAAGACTAAGAAAGATAGATACTCTCAACCAGATAAAACCCTGAAACTCTATCCTAACTACCTCTGAAAGGAATTGTCTATTCTTGCATATTTTCTTGGTTTTATCTATTTTTTTTCTTTTGAGATGGGGTCTCATGTACCCCAGGCTGATCTCAAACTAACTATGCAGCTTAAGATGACCTTGAACTCCTGATCCTCTTGCCTTTGCCTCCCAAGTGTGAGATTATAGGTATGCAACGCTGTGCCCAGTTTATGGGTGCTGGGATCGAACTCAGGACCCTGCACACACTAGACTAGTCATCAACCAACTGCCTACATCTCTGACCTGTTTTTATCCTTTTAAAACTGTGAGGAGACATGTAGAGCACTCTGAACCTGGGCTCCCCATTCAGCAAGTACAGGGTGAGCCACGTAGATCCAGCAGTTCTGTCTCCATCCAGAGAGGTCCAGCCAGTGCCAGACTGGAGGGCGCCCGGCACTTCCATTCCGGGGGTGCAATAGCCTGTTTTTATACACAGTGCATTTAGCAGCCAATGATCTCGGGAGACCTGCCCATCAACTTTATCAGCGAAGACAGAGCACAGCCCCCACCAGGCCAGGCCAGGTGTGGAACAGAGGCAACAGACAGGGCAGGAGTGACCAAGGCCTGAATTCCAGCCTTACTCACCCGCTGCAGCCGATCCCTGGGCCAACTGTGTCTGGGAGCCTTGTTAAGTCTGTTTTATGACTTGCTTTTGACAAGTGAGGCCTTTAAAACATGCTTCCTCATTGTGTGAGGGTGAAGTTCAGTCCAAACATTTGTCTACAGAAGACACCACCGGGTGGACAATAGCCAGGAGACCTTCATAAACTCCACTCACACCCTTGGGCCCCTGGCAGGATGAGCTCCTTCAAGGAGCCCTTTGAATGGTGCTGCTAAGAATAAGAACATAATACAAAGAGTGGATATAGCCACTGTCCCTGAAACCCCTGGCTATCTCCACCTTCTGTAGCTTTAACCTCAAAAATCCAGGGTTAGCATCCAAGCTTCCTGAAAGGAAGCCTAGATTTTTATGCATTACCCAGCTACATGGGATTAGCCAGTATTCAGATTCTGACCTGCCTGATACCAAGACTACATTGTATTCCACAAGCTGTCTGAAAACAAGGTGTGTGTGTGTGTGTGTGTGTGTGTGTGTGTGTGTGTGTGTGTGTGTGTTCACATGTTCATGTGTAGAAGGAAGTGTGGAGACCAGATGGCAACTTTGGGTGCCATTCCTCAGGTACTACCCACCTTATTTTTCAAAACAAGGTCTCTCATTGGCCTGAAACTCAACAATCTGGCTAGCTGGCTTACAATTTCAGGGGTTCAGTTCATTATCACCATGACAGGGAGCATGGTGGCAGACAGGCAGCTGTGATTCTGGAGCGGAGAGTTTTACATCTTGCTGGTAACAGGAAATTGCCTGAGACATTGGGCAGTATTCCGAGTACAGGAAACCTCAAAGCCCGCCCCCATAGTGACATACTTCCTCCAAAAAGGTCATACCCACTCCAGCAAAGCCACACATCCTATGAGAAGGGCCACTTCTATGAGAATATGGGAGCCAACTACATTCACACACATACACACACACATACACACACACAAACACATAACATACACACACATACACATACACACACATACACACACACATACACATACACACACATACACACACATACATACACATACACACACATACACACACATACACACAAACACACATACACACACATACATGCACATACACACACATACACACACACATACACATACACACACATACACATACACACACACATACACACACACATATACACATACACACACACATACACACCAGCCTAAGAGCATAACTCCAGGAATAAGGTCACTCCCTGCCAAAATAACCCACCCATACCTTATCTGACTTCTGACTGCTGCAGGGTTTCTCTTGCGTTGACCACCAGCCTCTACTGTTATACATGCTTGTGTCCTGAAGACCCATGGAATCCATCTGCTTTCTCCTCCCGAGGTAGAAATTTTGCAAGGTTTCTAGTCTTCCTGTCCCTTTCTCCCTCTAAAACAGTGGTTCTCGTCCTTCCTAATCCTTCCAAATCCTTCCTAAATCTTTAATACAGATCCTCATGTCGTAGTTGACCCGAACCATAAAATTATTTTCGTTGCTACTTCTTAACTGTGATTTTGCCACGGTTATGAACCATAATGCAAATATCTGTGTCTTCTGATGGCCTTAGGTGACATTGTGAAAAGGTCACTCAGGGGTCATGGCCCACAGGTTGAGAACCACTGCTCTAGTTGCAATTCCAGTGTCTTCTGAGCCCAAGGTTTCCGGGTCCTTTCTAACTTGATCGTCTGTTCCCATTTCTGCTACCTCCACACTTTCTCCCCCATTCACGGGTCAGGACCCGAAGCACTGGGCAGAATCTCTGATTGTCTCCAACAAGTATAAATTACAAGTTAGACTCTCAGAACCAGAGGTCCTTAGAGACCACATACGGATGCCTACCTTCCAGATGAGACGTGAAGTCATCTAAGCGAGGGCTCTGAAGCCCAGGAGAACACAACCACATTTGTTCACAACAATAAACAATATCATCCTTGTTGCTCTGTTTTCACAGGATGAACTCATGGTAGACTCTGGTCTAGGAATTTTGATCTCTTCATCAATGATGTCAATATTAATCTTGGAAGTCCTCCTGGTAAACAAGTCATTAAAAAATTAAATAATAAATAAATAAAGGAAATCCTTAGAAACAGCAAGTGCAGTGGTGGTTGCCAGAGCCTGGGAAGAGGAAAGAGGGCCGAATGATTGCTAGGGGTACAAGGCTTCTTTGGGGGCTGCTCAAATGTTTTGAAACTTGATCTCAGTGGTGATTGTGCAACCCTGGGAATGAGCTAAAGACCACTCAAGTGTGAATTTGCTAAGGATGATCTTATGGTGTGTGAATTCTACATCAATAAATCTACAGTTTTTGAAAAGTGAGGGGATCCAGTGAAGTCTCCCCAGCTTTCTTCAGCTCCATTGCCTCCTCTCAGTCCTTGGCTCAACAGAGAGAGGCGGCTACTGCTAGTTAAAGGATCCTTGAGGAATCTGTCTCAGCTGCCTTTCTACTTGTTATTCCAAGAAGCATATTTTTCGGCATTCTACAAACAAAACAGACACACACACACACACACACACACACACACATAAACAAAAGTAAACACCACCACAGCTTGTTTTACTTAAAGATGTAAACCCCGAGGCTGACAGTTAAAAACACTTAGAGTCGGCCCCGTAAGTAATTACCTTCCCGAGCCTTCTGAGATCTCTAGGGTAGTGGTTCCCTCTCAGGCTTCAGCACTCATCAGCATCACCTTGAAGGCCTGTTAAGACAGCCTGCTGGCCTCCACCTTCCAAGCTTCTGAGTCAAAGGGCCAAGCTTCCAGGTGAATGCCTGCAGAGAGTATGGGAACCACTCTCCACACTTGGCCAACCCTTGCTAGAAGGAAGTAGTTACCTGTCTTACAAATGGGGAAACTGACCCTTAGAATGATTCAATATCAACATGATATTGCAGGCACTGCTGAGAGAGGACCCAGCTTCATTTTTTTAGATCTCTTTCCTCTTGCTGCTCTTAGACCCAGAAACACCCATCACCGTCTTGCAACATTGCTTTTCTTTTCCTTTTCTTTATTTCTTTTTTTTCCTTTTCTTTTTTGGCAACTTGGGGTGACTGGACGAGGGATTCCAGTCTGTAGGCTGTTTTACTCCAGATGCAGACTGGTTGCTAAATGTGTTCCCTGTCCCCCAGCCAGCAACAGGTTAGAGATCCGTTCTCGTTGTCAGCGTGACTGGATTTAGAACCCTTAGAAGACATATCTCTGGGCATGGTTATTTCTGCAGAGGTTTAACTGAAGAAGGCAGAGCCATCCGCATGTGGGCATTATCTCAAAGAATACATACAGTCTCAGACAATGAAAAGGAAGAGGAGGAAGCCACCAGGGTTCCCAAACCATGATTGACTCTACACCCTCCAACTTGAAGCCAAGATGAATTCTTTTATTTATTTATTTATTTATTTATTTATTTATTTATTTATTTATTTATTGACAGTTGGGGTGGGGGAGGTTATCAGTCCTTAAAAAGAACTTCTTGCTATACATGAAAGATGAAGCCTTATTGGTTAACAAGTCAATCATGTTGCTTGCAGGTAGGTAGATGGATGGAGGATGTGTATGAGAACCAGGTTTTATGCCTAAGTTTATCTAACTTCAAACTTATTTTTTACAAAGTATAGTGTGTATATCTACAAAGTTTTCTGCACCCAAATTTTTTTTAACGATATAGTCACTAGAAATGGAATTTGGGGCTATGAAGTTGTTAATACTTCCTAGCAAATCTCTTAACTTCCCTCTAATTGTGCCCCCCCTAAATAACCCCACCCCAAAGGGAAGTGGCTTGAAAGTAATTAGCCTCACTCTCAAGCAAAGGAATTGGGTGTGGTTGAATTTAACCCGTGTCCTATGAGTGACCCAGGCAAACATATGCCTTTAGCCAAAAATTTCTCTACTCCAAGCATGGTGTGTCACCATCACCACCAGCAGTGACAGCACCTGGGAACTGGGTAGATGTACAGAATCTTCCATTCATCTCATTCATCCTGGTCTGTGTGAAGCAAAATCTGCCCACTAACTAGATCCCCGGGGGCTTGATGTGCTCATTACAGTTGGGAAGTAGAATTCTAGTTCATGGTTCCCAGGGCTGAGTGAGCGCTAGAATCACCTGGAAATCTATAAAGAGCAAAAACACAGAGATCTGGTTCTCACCCCAGACTTAATGAAGCAAAACGTTGCCTGGAAAGAGCCAGAAACCACATCACTGCCTTGTATTCTTTTTACATTGCTTTTCTCGGGGACCGTTTTTTGAGAAACTGATTAAAAGGAAGTTAGAGCCCTTTCCCCAGAGTGCTGCATGTTTATCCACAAAGCATTCTACACTAAACTTCATTGTCACGGGTCACTGACATCCACCCAGGTACCTCTTAGGACCTGTGGGCTCAAAAATAGGAGATCTCTACATGTCTGGGCAGTTATAAAAATGCACTCCAGAGCCTAATAAAAAGGGGCAGTCCAGCTCCTGTGAGCCGGGTGAGCCCCACATAGTTCTCGCCTGCAGATGATTTATATAAGTTGCTAGAGTCCAGGCGCATGACTCAGCAGCTTCCACGGGGAGCACAGCTCCGTGTTCGCTGGACCTCCTATCAACCCAGATGACACAACTGTTCATTTCATTTTCACCAAATTAGCCTAATTCACACAGAAGATGACTTCCTGTTTAGCTACTATCTACAAGGATGCCACCGAGGCAGGTGCCTCGTTGCATTAGGAGGAGATGTTGAAAATTGCACGCAGGACACGTCAAAACAAATTATTATCAGGAAGGGACAAGGGTCATGGCTCCCCCAACCAACTGAACAGGCTGAATCTATTTCTACCTACATATTTCTTCCATTACACTCATTCAGCATCTTATTATGTCACTGATGAATTGCTCTATCAATAAGCCACAGAATCCGGGAAACAAATGACAAATTTTTTTCATCCTTGTATTATTTTACCTAGACCTAGCTATCATAAAATCTGCTACAAAGAAGGCATTGAAGAGATAATTTGGAGATTAAAGATGGTAGGTGCATACATGGATTTGTGGGTTCATGGGGTGGTCCATTGGGTCCTTAGGTGGATGGAAGGATGTTGGGTAGATGAACGGGTGATGAGTTGGTGGAGGATGGATGGATAGATGAATGGATGGATGAGGTGGATGAGTTAGGTCTAGAGGTAGGAAATTGGCAGATAAGAAGACAGATAAATGTAAAAGTGGATGGATGGATGGATTGGAGGGCTAGTGGGTGGATGGATGGATAGACTGGTGGGTGGATGGATTGGTGAATGTGTTTGTGGGCAGGTGGATGAATGGATAGATGTGTGGGTGGGTGAATGGATGAGTAGATGACTCATGAATAGAGGGAGAGATGGATGAATGGGTGGGTGGTTAGATGGCAATGGCCAAGTTTTCTCTTTAAAAATAACAGAAGATGGTACCATAAGTTCAAATCTAGAAAATCCAGTGCCATACACTAGAAACCTATGGCGTCTTAGTCAAGGCATTTAACTTCCTTATAAAACACTCCTACATAAAATAGACTACTAGGCCTATGGCAGGAGGCGGCAAATAAGAGCAAAGTATGATATTTATCTACAAAAATCATAATAAAACCCATTACTTTGTATGCTAACTTTAAAAAAAACAAATAAATAAAACTTATCAACCTAGCGTAGGGGTAAGAGTCATGTGATTGATGGGACATAGAATACAATAAAATATATTCATATTTTTAAAAAATTAATAAAATAAATGGGGATTAGGCTACACACCTGAAATCTCAACACTGTGAGGCAGAGGCAGGAGCAAGTTCTAGGCCAGCCAGGGCTACACAGTTAGACCTTGGTTCAAAAAGCCATTTAACCACTCAGTCAACACAGCCCCTGAGTTTCTATGATGATTGTGGGGATTAACTTCGGGAACATTTTCTCAGAAAGCAGGACTATGGCAAGAGAGGGATGCTGGAACCCAGGAAGTGGCTCTGCTTCTGGCATCAGCAGCAGCTATTGGACCTTGGGTATATTGTGCTTGCTTGAATAAGGAAAATCAATCTCTCTCTCTCTCTCTCTCTCTCTCTCTCTCTCTCTCTCTCTCTCTCTCTCTCTCTCTCTCTCTGTTCCTCTGTTCTGAAGGAGGTGCTTATATAATGAATGGCCTTTCATCACCAGGCATAACATGTAAGTTTACAGAACTGCCAATAGAGGTGGTTAATTAAGAAAAATGTGTATTGCTATCAATCTGATCAAGTAGGGTGGGAAATCGTGATCCAGCTGTTAGATCTCTCATTGAAGGCTGGGGAGGAGAGTAGCACTGAGAGAGCCATCACCACAGAGGCTCTATGAGCTACCAAACACCCAGCTTCCCAGGGCAAGTTTTATTACTGTCTACACCATAAGCAAAGCCCATCCAAGGGCCGAGTGCATTTCTTCCTCTATTTCCCTTTTTCTACCCCTACCACTCTCCTCACAAGTTAACATCCTCTCCACCACCCTTACTTTGTCTTTCTCCCTCTTAGCCTTTCAGGCAGCAAAGTTATTCTGGGCTTTGGGGCCAGACTCCCAGGTTCAGAATCCAGCATCTGCTTTCTGGATGAAAGGCCTAGATAAGCCTCAGCTCCATGGGCCTCAGAGCCCCTTGCTTGACCCGCCTCGGGTCAGTCATTCCAGTCTGCAGCAAGGGGATGCTGGCAAGATTCAGGGAAATATGGCCGGTAAGACAGCAAGGGCTAGTTTCTCTCCCCTGTAAAGGGACAGGAGTTCTAACAAGACATGTATCTTGTTCTTGTTGCTGTTGCTCAGGAATTGGGAGAAACGAGACACTCCCAGATCCAAACCAGTCTTAGATTGAAGTCAGGAAAAGCCCTTTACTGCAAATGTCTACAGAAACATCCTGGTATTTTATGAGTCTCTGGCGCCTTCCATGAGGGCTATATGGCTGAGTGGACTGGGAGGGCAATCAGCACTCAGGACAGTGGATGATCTCCATCCTTTCTGCCTACAGGCAGAACAGGAAGTAGCAATCTTGCCCAGAATCCTCAACTCATACCATTCCAAGCCACAGGAACACCACAGCTGAAATGAACTCTCTGAGGGTTCGTGTTAATGTGACAGACACTCAGCTCACTGAGCGTTAATGTCAACTTGACAGAACCTCGGCTCACTGAAGAGATAAGCCTCTGGCATGGGTGCAATGATTTTCTCGATTAAGGTCACCGGAATGGGGAAACCTTTCCTAAATGTGAGCAACACAGTCCAGTGGGCCGGGGTCCCTGACCTCAAGAGCAGAGAAAAGAAACTGATCACCAGGAACTGACTCGCTCTCCTTCCTGCTTGTGGACACAGTATGACCAGTTTTTTTACACACCTGCCACCCTGATTCCCACACCATGACAGAATGTACCCCTGAACAACTCTCCAAAATAAAGCCATATTCCCTTAAACTGCTTTAGTCAGGTATTTATTCACAACCATGAGGGAAGTAACTATCTCAGGCTCCTTGCATCAGTAAAGTAGGGGAGACACAATACACCTCCGTAAAGCCACTGGAGGCCCTGCTCTGTGGGTTGACCAACCCAGTGCCCGTTCACATGAACACACATGTCCTAAGTCAGTCATGCTCCAGACCAGCCACTACCAGACATCCATGCCCCCAGTCTATAATTTTTCAACCCTTCTCCGTCCCATTTCCAATGCCCTGGGCCAACATTCAGGGGCAAACACAGGCAGAATAAGACACCAGGCAGCATGCATGCAGAAAAAGAACAGGGCTCTCGGCGGCAAAATGCACTCGTTGGCAGGTGGCTGAAAGGTGCATCTTCTTCACAGTGATGAGACAAGACAGTCTTCACCAGTGGCAGAAATGATCAGTCCCCTAAAAGTCCCCAAACAACAAAGCAGGCACACAATGCCAGTCCTGCTGGCACATCTGTAAGCCCAGCACTCAGGAGGCTGAAGCAGGAGGATCACGAGTCTGAGGCCAGTCTGGCCTACATACCAGCCAGTGAATCACTAGCCAGTGCCAAGCTAGATTCTGTCTCAGGCCAACCAATCGACAAACAAAAGAACATGCGAGCACTTTTTAACCAATGCGCAGTACTCATATCTGTAAGTTCCAAAACTCACCAGCCTTTGGTGACAGAGTCTTAGTCTAGGAGACGCTCTCCACACAGATACTTTTGACCAAAGTAGTTCCTCTCAAAGGTCAGAATTCAGAATTCTGACAAATGGAAAAAAAAAAAAAAAAAAAAAATGCTAAATGACAGTGACAGGGTGAGTAAGAAGGAAAAAAGCAATAATTTATCATTATCAGGAGAATGATAGGAAGTCCCGTGGGTAAAAACCAGGGTTTCATTTTCTCACCATGCAAAGTAGGTACGTAATCTTCCCCTCCCCCAATTCCTTTGTAAATAAGGGGCTAGTGCTATCTGTGAAATAATTTATGGCCCAGTGTGCTCCACTGTAAATGGCTGCTGTGTTTGCTGGCTGTAAAAACACTCCTGAGCACACTGACCTTCACAGGTGAGCTCTGGGTTTATAGCACAGAATATTGTTTTACTGCTTCAGCCCAGGCAACTCATGTACTGGACACCTGTTGGTAGGGAGTGGGGGATCAAACCCTCTGTGCTTGCAGGAAGAGGAATCCCACAGAGGAACAAGATGCCCCTCGTGTGACCCAGCCAGGTCAAACAGACTACCAAGCACCCGGTGAAGTGTGGAAATCCAGGTCTAAGGTGAGCCAGCTCGATAGTATCTGAGGACTAAGGACCGGAAGGGAGTTTGGGGTCAGGAGAATCCTATCAGTTCTGTCAGAGACCAACAAGTCCAAGGCAAGCATGCGGAAAATTCCAAGGGCTGAGCTGGGATCATCTAAATACTCTGGGGAATACTAGAAGCAGAAACAAGAGAAAGATCAAGACAGGAGTGAAATGTCCCAACTGCACAGTCCTCCCAAGGCAAAGTGACAGGTGTCTACGGTAAGCTCAAGACGCAAACTGTGCAATCAAAAGTTGATCAGGGCAACAAGCGCAAGGCTGAGGGCAATGCAAGCATCCTTTGCTTCTTGTTAAGCTCAGTCTGAGGAGGCATCAGTAGCATCAGCAGCGTCAGCAGCATCAGCATCACCCCCACCTGTATCTCAATATACAGATCTCAGAGAGTCGTGGAGATAGAACACACATCCCTAAAAAAATAATTACAGAGCTGGGGCTAGGGATAGAGTTCTTTCCTCACATCTATCAAGTTCTATGTGTGACCCTCTAATACTTCAAATGATTAATAATAATAATAATAATAATAATAATAATAATAGACGGTGGTACACACCTTTAATCCCAGCACTTGGGAGGCAGAGGCAGGTGAATCTCTGTGAGTTCAAGGCCAGCCTGGTTTACAGAGTGAAGCCAGAACAGGCTCTAAAGCTACACAGAGAAACTCTGTTGCAAAACAAAAACAAACAACCAAAAAAACAGAAAACAGAAAGCAAAACATCAGGATTAAGGGAGGAAGGTGGCTTAATAGGTAAGAGCACTTGTCATCTGAGACTGACAGCCCAAGTTTGATCCCCAAAACCCACAGGAAAAGGAAAGTTGTCCTCTGACCTCTCCATGAACCCTGGTGCATGCACACATCCACTGCCAGATGCGTGAGCACACACACACACACACACACACACACACACACACACACAACAGCAGCAATAGAAAGTTTTAGAAGATTTTATAAAGCAAAGGAAACCAGCCTACAAACCACAATCCCAGAGAATTTAGACAACAATGCAGACACTAAGAGAGACTTGCATAGATCTAATCTACATGGGAAGTAGAAAAAGACAAGATCTCCTGAGTAAATTGGGAGCATGGGGACCTTGGGAGAGGGCTGAAGAGGGGAGGCAAGAGGCAGGGAGGATAGCAGAGAAAAATGTAGAACTCAATAAAATCAATAAAAAGAATGAAAAAAGGAATTATATAAAAAAAGAAAGTTTCAGAAGATTTAAAGAGAGATTTATTGAGAATCCATGAGGGTCCACGTACTGGCCTTTGCTAGGCAGGCAATCAAGTCTCCACCAGAAAGTTAACAGGGCCCTTCATAAAAACCACAAGGGGAGGCCTATGCCAACTGAGAACAGAGGTATACAAAAGAATGAAAACATAGGCTAGGGATGTCGTTTAGTGATAGAGCACATGCCCGTCCTGCACAACACCTAAGGCTCAACTCTTTCCACTATAAAGAGAAGAAAAAGAAACAACAGCAATATATTCCCCACTGAGAATCACACTTGGAGGACTCCTCGCCTTCACACAGTGATGAAATCAAGGACAGGACACAGTTTCTTCACATGGAGGCCCTGGAAAAAGGCTTCTGCCTCGGCCCTTGTCCTGGCCGAATGAGGAAGAGTCAAATGGGCTGGCCTGCAGTTGCCCAACACCCTGGGCCTCTGGGGAGAAAGAAAGAGGAAGCTAGCCATTGTGTCCAGACCAAGTGAGAAACTTAGTGATTTCCATGCCTGGTGTTTTCAATTCTGGGCCTTTGAAGGTCATTTTAATTTTTTAATTGAAAAAATAAATAAACATTACAGTTGATGACCTGCCAGTTCCTCACACACACATACACAATTGTCACCAAAGGCCAGAGCTCCACCACCTTGTAAATAAGCAAACAGAACCATTTTCAGAGGACCCCAAATCAGTAAGGTAGAGGTTTCCTCTTGTGGGTCCCTGCTACCCTGACGATGCACACCCCAACCCCAGTGAAGCCTCAGATTTAGACTTCTTCACATCACAACCCAGAGCTCAACCCTGAGTGTCAAGTCCTGACACTCAGTGGGAATTGTACATAGCTTTGCCTACTAAACAAGGATGTAGAGCTGATGAGACTGTTCGGTAGTACCTAGAGCTCTTTTCTAGCACGTACAAGCTCTGGAAACCATCCCCAGCACTGCAGTGTGTGTGTCTATATGCACATACACTTCATCTCTGTTAGGATGTAAGTGGGGACTAGCAACAAGACGTGCAAAGTTAAAGGGAAGAGTTCCCTGTAGACGTGGCTCCGAATCCCAGCCAGCAGAGAGCTAAGTGATCTACTGGCAACAGCGAGGCAAGGCGATTACCCTGAAGATCACAGAGCCAAACCACAGGCCATTCACTTCAGAGTCTTGCAGTTCTTCGATTCCCAGGCAGGGAAGGGTGCTATAAAAGAAACAGAACAGGGAAAGAGCTCTCCTGCCTTGACCAAGATAGATAGAAACAAACTGCGTTTGAGCTCTGGAGACTCCAGGTCTACAGGTTATGAACCCCTGGTCTAAATCTACTGTGTTTGCTCACTACTGGGAATGGGACACAGGAGTTTCTTAGTGAATATTTGCCAAATAAATTTGATTAATAAATAAGCGGTGTGGGGCCTTGGATGTGAGTCATTTCAACCCCCAAAGAAGCGGAACATTAACATCCACCCATTCATTCTTTACACCATGCATATTTGATGATCATCTGTCATGTTGCAAACTGTGTGTGACACACTAAGTAAAAAAAAAAAATGCAGAACAGGATAGACACAGTCCCCAACCCTTCCCAGGTTCACAAACAAGTAAGAGAGGATGAAGGTAAATAGGGAGAGGCACAAGACAATTATAGATTATAATAATGCTATGAAGAAACAGACAGGGAGTGGAATATAAATTATTGGCAAAGGCCCCTTGGTTGGATAGCCAGGAACGCTGCTGAAAGAGTAGAAATGAAAAGTGCCATGTAGGCAGAGAAAAGAAAGACGCACCTGGTGTGGGAAGCATATCAAGATTATATCTGGGATGAGAAAGGCGTGTGTGAGAGAGAAGATGCTCACTGCAAATGTAAACTATAAGCAGATAAAACATCATTTCATTGTTTGCTGGTACAGTATTCTCCCTTCTTTAGCAGCAGAATATCTGCTTGATTAATATTGATTCCACTTCCCAGGCCGGAGATGAGACTATAATCTATGCTTGGTTAATTGATCCCCACCTATTCCCACGACCCCAACCATTCATGTTATAAAGTTCTGTTGTTCCTGTGCCACCAGGACACTCAGGTCAAGAAACAAAACCTCACCCAGAGCTGTTAGTGAGGGTATAGGCTACAAGGAGAAACTGCACAAGATCGAAGCCAGCCCCTGGCCAACGCAGAGCTGAGGTGGCCCTCCCGCTCTTGTGTGAACCCTTCTTCCAGCTGTACCTGGATTTCTCATCTGTCCTGCTTCTTCCTTTTCTCAACCAAAATGGCGACAGGATTTATATGACTTAGAACTCAGACATGTTAGTGGCTTGGAGACAAGAAGAAGGTTAAAATGGAAGCAGAGAAACCCACTGGGGAGCTAAATCAGGGGGTGGGAGAGAAGGGTGAGACCACCACGGAACAGAACCCGGAGCTAGGAAGTCAGTGCTTGCCCTAGCATGCACGGCCTTCTCTGTGTGGTCTCTACGCATCTCTAGCTGGCTTGAGATAGGAGCTGCCCATGCTTTGTGTTTGAGTCTTTATTGGCACAGCTTCCTCTAAAGGCCTGAATTACCCTCACTCTCTGTCCTTCAACTCATAAACCCTTGTGTACACATGGCTTCCAGGGAATAGATCAGTGAAACCCACTTATTTTCCACCCCCATTTCATCTTTATATGGCATGATCATAACTCATGACTATTTTTTTAGATCATTTGTCCCTTTGGATTCTTCCAGAGGAATGTATACTTGAGGAAGCCAGGGGCTGTGCCTGTCTCCGTCTGACCCACAGGCTGGTGCATACAGGTCCTTGGCAAATATATGCTGAAGAAATGCTTTCCCCGCAAAGAACTGATCCATCATTCAGAGAAATAGATATGTTCACCCAATGAGCATGACACGATGCATATGTATTCTAAAACATCCCATAGAGCCCAGGGTGGGCCTATAATCCCAGCACTACAGGAGTCTGAGGCAAAAGGATCACAAGTGTGAGACTAGCTTAGACTACATAAAGATGTCATGTCACAAAAACAAACAACAGCCAAACATGGTGGTCCCTGCCTGTAATTCCATCACTTGGGAAGTAGAGGATCAGGAGTTCAAGGTCATGATCAGCTACACAGCGAGTTCAAGGACAACCTGAAGAACCTGTGATCTAGGAAGGGAGGAAGGAGTAAAAGATGGAGGAAGGGAAGGAAGAAGAAAGGAAAAATCATGTTATTCCAGAAATCTGAATAACTTGCTTGTTTCCACTAAAGCTTAAATAATTATAATAATATAGATAGAACGAGTCACCGCAAGGTAGAACTGGGTAAAAATAGAGACCCATAAGGCAGTGAACAATGGTGTCTCTAGTAGGGCATTTAGTCTAAGAAAAATATGATTATCAAGTTTTGGGAAAGTGTCTGAAATAACGTCAGTTGATAAAAAAGATGAATAAACCATTGCATAGATTGTACCAATATTTAGAAATGAATGCATACCTACAATCAAAACCTAAGTACACATGGATAACTACAGGAAGGGAGGTGCAAAAATAAACAAGGGATATGGAAAGCAGGTAGATCCGGGGATTTTTTTTATAGCACTTTTTATTTCCTTACAAGTTGAATTAACAGAAGTAGGTAACATGGAATTGGGCAACGTGCTGACTCAGAATAGAACACTTTAGACTGCTGAGGCTGTGGGAGTCATGCCAATCTTTTGGAGCAGCTTGAAGGTCAAATGGGTTCCTTAACTTAGAAGTTCCCAGTTCAGTAGCTGGGTGTGGTGCTGGGTGCCTTTAACCTCGACACTCAGGAGGCTGACATGGGAGAGTCATGGGTTCAAGACCTACCTGGGCTATGGAATAAGATCCTGTCTCAATACTTTCCCCTGAAAGAGAAGCGCCGTGAGATCAGGTTTAGCACACACAATGCATAACAGCTTCAATGAAAACTAATAGGCTCCCTGTCTAAAGAAAAGAGAGCAAAGAACTAGAGAGGTGGAACAGTGGTGGAGAGCATTCTCTGCTCTTCTGGAGGACCTGAGACACATTCCCAGCACCCACGTAAGACCTGAGATATGTTCCCAACACCCAAAAAGAGGCAGCTCACAAGTGTCTGTAACTTTTGCTCCCAGGGGATCATATGCCTCTGGCTTCCTTGGGCACCTGCTCTCATGTGCACATACCCACACACAGGTACATATCACCACATAGTTAAAAGTAGTGACAATTAACCTGGAGAGAGAGGAGGGAGGAGAAATGAATACAGTTCCAGGACAACCTATATAACCCTGGGGAAATAGTTAGTCTCTCTCTTTTTTTTTTTTTTTAGTGTTTTGAAATAGGATCTTGTATAACCCAGTCTAACCTTGAACTTACCATGTAGCTGAGGGCAGTTTTGAACCTCTGATCTATCTGCCCCAATCTCCTAAGTGCTGAATCACAGATAGTGCCACCATGCCTAGTGTATCTGCTTCGTGCTAGTAGGCACTAAGGGCCTTGTGCATCATGGGCTAGCACTGGCCCATCAAAGCTCCATTCCCAGCTTATATTCTCTTCTGAGCCTTAGTTTCCCCGTGAGCAAATGGAGCTGACTATGGCTTGGGTCTTCCGGAGAGCTCTTCGGTAGCTGCCTGGCCCGAGTGAGACCTCCTAAGATCTCATCAGCAGCACAGTCATCAGTGCTAAGAGAGAGAGGCAAGGGAACAAAAGCTTCAATCAAGCCTCGTATTTTTCCACTCCTTGATCTGGTTGGTGCTGACTATTCCTTTATTGTTCTTAACTGAGTGCAGGGGAAAAGGCCTTTTAATGGGCAAAGAAGGGAAGAAAGAATGAATCACTGGGTCCTTCAAGAGAGGGGACTTTTAAAAAATTATTATTCCTATGCAACATCAAAAGGGCACTTAATAGTTTGCAAAACGGTTTACAATCACTTACTGGCTGCTTCTGGGGTGCTATGTCACAGAAGCTACGTCTTGCTCTCGTCTGAAGGTCGCCATGCGCTTGGGGCTCTGGATAAATGATAGGTCAGGTGCCATCCTTGCCGCCAAAGAAGCTGCCTCTTGTGTCAGAGAGGAATCAGGAGCAGAAGGAGCAGCAGGACCGAATACAAATGCCTGACAGCAGAGAGTGAGCCCCCCATTGTCCCTCCCCTCACTCCAGGGAACATCCTGGACACCCCACTTCCCATCAGGGAAACAGGTCTATAGTGGAGCTGTGATTCGTGCCTTTCATGTGACCCATAGTCTGACATTCGGGCTCTGTACATTCAGTCAAAGCTCTCTGTGGAACTGCCTGAGTCTGTCCCTGCCCTCCCCTGTGCTGCTCTCACCAGTGGAGGGCAACTGGACAATGAATGCTTGTAGCCCCCTCCAACGCTGACATCCCAACCTGGAAGGTGATGATGGTGGCTGGGTGGGGCTATGGTGGCGGGCAATTAGTGCCCTTATAAATGAGGCCCAGGAAACGAGCTCACCTCTTCCACTATGTGGGACCCAGCAGTATGACATCATCAAGTCATCAGAAAGCAAGCCCGCAGCAGTTCCTCCGTCTTGCCAGAGCTTTCATTTTGGACTTCCCAGGCTGTACAACTGAGAGAAACAACTTTCTCTTGTTTATAACCTTCTCAGTTATATGCATATATGGTGGAATTTTGCTATAGTGGCCCAAACAAATAGGCCCTGCATCTACAAAAGACAGTCAAGGGCAATCTCTCATATTCTCTCAGCTGTGCAAGGACATGAAGTGTGGAAAGAAAGGCTGACAGCCCCCAACATGCTTGTTCCTCTGACCAGGGACTTCCCGCCTCTGGACCCATGAGCCGTGGATGTCTGTTCTTTAAGACACAGTCTATGGATCATTTACCATTTCAGCCCACCGTAAACTGTTTAACACCAAAGAAAATCACACAGTGATCTCCATAAGTTATAAACTGATTGACCCATTAGCTCAGGCTTTATATTAGCTCATATAACTTATATTAACCCATTATTCTAGTATATGTTAGCCACACGGCTCAGTACCTTTTTCAATGGGGCAGGTCACTTCCTGCTTCTTCTGTGTCTAAACAGGAGAGCAGGAGAATGCACTTCCTCCTTCCCAGAATACTCCTGTTCTCATTGCCCCACCTCTACTTCCTGTCTGGTTGCTGGCCAATCAGCATTTATTTAAAACATAATTGACAGAATACAGAATTGTCCCGCACCACATGTGTGATTAGTTTACCTTTCCCTAATACCTTGTACTTGGTCTGCTTCCCTAGACACATGTTATGTTGAAAGGAGAAAGAATACAGTGTTTATTATGTAATAAACAGCAGCAGCAAGCTGAGCCTGATGATGCAGCCTGCAGCCATGGTACTTGAAAGACTGAGGCAGGAGAATCACAAGTTCAACAGCTGTCTGAAACCTGGAGTAAGATCCAAAGCAGCCTGGGTAACTTAGGGAGACTCTATCTCAAAATTAAAAAAGGAAAAAAGAGGGCTAGGCTATACAGCTCAGAGCTTGTCTGGCATCAACAAAGCCCTGGGTTTGATCCCCAGCACCGTAAAAATAAAACCAAGCCCAAACACAAAACCTTTAAACCTGAGTGTGGTGAACTGTGCCTGTAATCCCAGCACTCGGGAAGTAGAGGCAGGAGAATCTGCAGTTCGTGGCCATCTTTGGCTACGTAGTGAGTTCAAGCCCAGAACCCTGTCTCAAGAAAGAAGAATTCCAGCAAATAAATTTTCTTTATAGAAGGCTGCTGGGGATGTTGCGGGGAGTGCCTTGCAAGCATGAGTACCTGAAATTGAGACCCAGAACCCACATAAAAATGCCAGAAGTGGTGGCATATGCATTGTAATAGCAGCACTGGGAGTAGAGAGAGGAGGACCCTTGGGGCTCAACAGCTAATTGGTATAACATAATGGGTGAGCCTCAGCACAAGAGACCCTGCTTCAAAGGAAGTGGATAGCGTTCCTAAGGATGATGCTAGAGGTTGTCCTCTGGCCTAAATACATGCATGCACACACATGAAGTTGGAAAGCCCCACCCTAAAGGTCAGCTGAGAGGAGACAGTCACCCCCCATCTCCCAGGTGAAGAAAGTAAGACCCAAAGAAAGAGTGAGTCACTTGCCCAAGCTCAACACCACTAACAAGAGGTTAATCAGGAAATCCTCTAATTCAATCGCAGATGCAGAGAATCAGGAAAGCTCTCAGCCAGTGATACCCAAAGAGCACTGGCTGAAGATAGATGCAAATAGTGCATGCACATTCAAAAGGGAGAGAAAAAGCATTTCCCACTGGACGGCAGTAGCGTTTGCCTTTAATCCCAGCACTCAGGAGGCAGAGGCAGGTGGATCTCTGAGTTCGAGGCCAGCCTGCTCTACAGAGTGAGTTCCAGGACAGCCAGGACGGTTACATAGAGAAAAACTGTCTCGAAAAAGAGAAAAAAAAAGGTAAGAAAAAACATTTTGCAACATCATCTCAATCGCGAAAGAGAATGGGGCAGGGAAAGAGTGTCTATAGCTCTGCCAAGAACTATGTGTAAAGACACAAGCGCACACACACACTGAAGAAGAGGATGGGCTCCTCCTGACAAAGGTGGGTTCCACACAGCCAGACCCTCTGGGAAGACTTACTTCTCACATACTTTCTGCAACAGTCCCACCTCTGGAACTACATCCTGATGTGGGATTCCCCCCTGCATTGCTGTGAATGTTTCATTACCATTGGTTAATAAAGAAGCTGTCTTGGCCTATAACAGGGCAGAATGGAGCTAGGTGGGAAAAGTAAACTGAATGCAGGAAGAAAGAAGGCAGAGTCAGAGAGATGCCAGGTAGCTCCCAAAGGAGAAAGATATTTTAACCTTACCAGTAGATAGGCCACAGCCTCGTGGCAATACACAGATTAACAGAAATGGGCTATTTTAAGACATAAAAGCTAGCTAGAAATGATGCCTGAGCCATCACTCCAACAGTGTTGTAATTAATATACTTTCTCTATGATTATTTGGGTCTGGGCGACCGGGAAACTAAAGTACAGCCTCCTATTACATCCACTAGGACCAAGTCTCTTTCTTCTCAGAGCTGTTGCCTGCCCTCTTCCAGAATGTTCTTGAATAACCTCTTCATCTTATGCAACTAAAAAGGCTCTGTCTGCCTGAAAAGTTTTGGAACAGAGTATTGGTGTAGTCAAGACTGAGTTTCAAGGACTAATACTTTATTTTATTTGGTTTTTCAAGACAGGGTTTCTCTGAGAAGCCATGGCTGTCCTGAAACTAGCTCTGTAGACTAGTCTGGCCTCGGAATCAGAGATCTGCCTGCCTCTGCCTCCTCAGTGCTGGGATTAAAGGCATGCACCACCACCACCACCTGGCTGTTTCAAGGACTAATAATCGTGTTTATTTTGATGGTAATGTTGTTTTGTGTGTAACCCCACTCGGGTGCGAACTCTCTGTCTCCGAGGATAATCTTGAATACCTGGTCCTCCTGCTTCCATCTCCCCAGTGCTGGGATTACAGACACGCATAACCACTCCAATTCTATGTGGCCCTGGAATCAAACTCTCAGACCTTTGTGTGTGCTAGGCTGCCCTATATCTCCAACCCAAGCAGGCTCATTTTTCCAGGGAGGGATGCGGCTGTTCTCAGACTCGCTCAGACACACCAAGAAGGTAAGCAGGAGCCCCGTGAAGACTGGAAAAGCTATGTCCTTTGCTCCCAACGTTGGCTGGAACCATTCTCCCTCTCCATCTTCTCCCCCCCCCCACATCCCTCACCCCCACTTTCTGTCTTTGGGAGTCTCTTCCAATCTTACACACATCATGCGTGCACATGAACGTGAGCGCGTGCGCGCATACACACACACACACACACACACACACACACACACACACAGAATCTGAGTATTTACTGTTTACTTGTTTCACCCACACCCAGGTGCCATGGCCTCCCAACCTCGATTCCATCTGGCACCTAAGCACATGGAGCAAAGTACCCACTAGGTCCATTTCTCTGGTCCCAAGTCTAACTTCCAGAAAACGGAATCCAATTGGCTGAGCTCATCTTTACAAGCCATAGTTGCAATCAGTGGTCTCTACCTTCCCTAGGAATCAGCTCTTCTAGGGTCCAAGGTCAATCTCGAGTCTACAGAGCCATTGCCAAGAAAAGCCAGGTACAGGTATAAGCCATGTCTGTTTAGACACAGAAGACTAGGACACCTAATGCCAACACTGCTAACGCTGTGGCCCAGGAACTAATGAGAAATAAACTCCTATTCATGCCTCGGTCCTCCATCCTAGTGACACCTTATCTGGTACTCTTGTCACACAATGGGAACTCTCACCATGTTAGCTTGCTGTCCTCACTAGACAGGACTAGACAGGACCTGGACACCATAGTCACCTTTGTAGCAGGGATCCTGGTGCCAGGTACAGAGGAGATCAAAAACCAGCTGGGCCCAATAAACATCCAAATGAATCATCTCCTAAATAAAATGATGAGTTGTGTTGTGTCTGCGCTAGATAAATTAAAGCAAATGTCAAGATAAGGGGAGGGAGCTGAGGTTCAGTTAAGAGGTGGGGGTCTTGGCAGGGCATGGTGGCAATGCCCCTATAACCACAGCACTTTTGAGGTGTAAAGTGGAGGATCGGGCTAGCTAGAAAATTTGAGACCAGCCTCAGCTACATAGGACCCTGCTTTGAAAAGTAAAAAAGGTAGAAGATTCTACAAAGAAAAATTAAAAGGAAAAAAGGGCTCCAAAGGAAGAGATGAGGAAGTGTTCGGTGTGCTGGGATGTAGCTTGGTTGGCAGAGTGCCTGCCTACTATGCATGAGGCACTGGGTTCAGTCACCATCACTGTGTAAGACGGGACATGGTGGCACACACCTGTATCCCCAGCATTCTCAAAGCAGAGGCACAAGGATCAGAAGTTCGAAGTCATAGACCAGTCAGATGACTCAGTGTATAAAGTTGCTTACTAGCAAGCTTAATGGCCTAAGTTTCACCCCTCACCCATACACAGTGGAAGGAGAGAACTGACTCTCAAAAACTCTTCAACGCATGTGCGCGCGCGCGCGCGCACACATACACACACACACACACAGAGAAAGACTAAATAAATAATAATCAAGGTCATCATCTTGATTATTCAGATGCAGAGCAATTTGACGATGAGCCTGGGATAGCTCCATGCCACTGCCTTCTACTTCTAGATGCATTTTTTTTGTTTGATTTTGTTTGGATTCTACAATATAGCAGGTGGGATAACAGATTCCAGCTTGAAGTCACCACCATCCATGTCTTTAAAATGAAGCCAGTGGCAGCAGCTTTGCTGCCTGGCTGAAAACCAAGGATGGCGTAGGAAGTGTGCCTGGCAGAGCACCTGAGAGAAATCAAAGGGAACAGGCCCAAAGTGTCCGTGCCCTCTGAGTTCAAGGGACCCACTCCAGGTGAACCCTGGTGGCAAAAGGCAGTGACCAGGGGACTTTGGCAGGTACACACTGGCTTTATTCAAGTGTCCTCCAACTGAGATCCTAAAGCCTGAGGCAGCAGAGCTGTCTGCGTGCTGCTGACTGGCAGCAGGAGGCCAGTACAGGCCAATAACAAAGTTATGATGTTAATCATTACAGCACCGTGTCTGTTTCTGTCTGGGAACAAGGCATGGTGATCTTTGTTCCTCTCTATAAAGATGAAAGGTGAGGTGCTACTGAAAGTGATCAGTCCTGGCAGGGAGGATGGCAAGCCCGCCCTGCCACCTGCCTGGAAAGACTTCAACTCCCAGCTCCCCACATCTTCCTGGGTGTCCTTGGGGAGCAGGGTGAAGCCCGAGTCTTTGAAATTAGAAGATCAGGAAGGTAGATTTGCTCCTCCAGGGAAGCCAGTTGTCTTGTTCAGGGTTACTATTGCTCTGATGAAATACTATGGCCAAAATGCCACTTGGGGAGGACAGGGTTGACTCAGCTTCCACTTTCACATCAGAGTCCATCCCTGAAGAAAGTCAGGACTGGAGCTCAACAGGGAAAGAACCTGGGAACAGGAGCTTAGGCAGAGGCCATAGATGGGTGCTGCTTTCTGGCTTGCTCTTCATGGCTGACTCAGCTTTCTCCCTTACAGCACCCAGTACCACCAGTTAGGGGTAGTTTGACCCACAGCGAGCTGGAACTCTCCCCCATCACTCATTAATGAACAAAATGCCCTACAGGTTTGCCTACAACCCTATCTTAAGGAAGCATTTTCTCATTTGAGATTCCCTCCTCTCCAACTGACAACAGCCTGTGTCAAGTTGACATAAAACTAGCCAGCACACCAGACCAATCATTCAAAGGAAAGTTTCGTGTAGCTGATTGGCAAGAGAGTTAAAAGACGTGGTAAAGATATATATGCCCGAGAGGTGTAAATGTGTGTCCCCGTAAAATCTCAAACACAGATGTTCATGAGACATTATTCACAAGAGCCAAAAAGAGGAACTAGACCAAGGAGATGGGTCTCACGTGAAAAGGCTTGCCGCCCTAGTCTAATGACCTGAGCTTGACACCTGGAGGTCACCACAAAAAGCTGGATTGAGAGGTGTGCATCATAACCCCAGCTCTCCCACAGTGAGTTAGGAAGTGGAGACGAGAAAATCAGCCCGAAGTTTGTGGCCCAGCTCTCATGGAGTACACCGTACAGAGGCAGACACCAGTGAACCCCCACCTCAACAAGCGTAAAGAGAACAGACTCCCAAAGGTTTCTGACCTTCACACACAGGCCATGATATGCACATGCACACATACACACAATTATACAAAATAAACACATTTTTTTCAAGGTTGAAACAATTATAATTCCAGTTCAAAGCCACAGAGAAACCCTGTCTCGAAAAAACCAAAAAAAAAAAAAAAAAAAAAAAAAAAAAAAAAAAAAAAAAAAAAAGAATCACAATTTCAAAGCTGGACTAGGCCACCAGCTGAATTCAAGGCCAGCTTGAACAGCTTAGTGAGACCGTGTATTAACATTATAGCTGAAGGACTAGGGGTGTAGTTCAGTGGTTGATGCACAGCACCTCTTGAGCATGTGTGAGACCCTAGATTCTGTGCCCAGTACTAAAATAACCGGAAGAGAGAGGGTGAGGAGGGAGGGAGAGGTGCAAACACCTCAAGTGCCCCAAATGTTCATCTATTAACAGATGTAGGATACGGTTCATTCTTGCCAAATACCTAGGATAGGCAAATCCATAGAAACAGATGGGAGGTAAGGCTCTCCAGGAGTATGGGCGGAGGGCCGAGGACCTGATTGCTAATAGTTGTTGGGGTGACAAGAATGTGCAAGTCTGTGAATGCCGATATATATCTCGGTGGAGACCTCCAATTGCCGATATATATCTCGGTGGGGACCACCAATTGCCGCGCACTGTGCTCCCCCCCCCCCAGCCCCCCCCCCGTGTCTGCGCTCTGTGCGCTATTACCCAGTTACCGAACTTCGGGGAAGGGGCTGGAGGTTAAAAGACACAGACAGAGAGACAGCGACATGGATCATCCATGAATTCCCCAAGAATGCCCCCTTTATTGTGTTCAGGGGCAGATTATATAGAGATAGCCACGCCCCAGCCAAACCCACCAGAAACCACTCTGCCATCAGGAACTCCTGAAGGTCTCGTGCTCAGAGCAGCTGTAGGCACTCAGATCAGGGGATTACAAGAAATTCAGGATCTGGGGTCTCATTGCTCCCAACATGTGAATATATTAAAAGGTGGCATAACAGTTTAAAGTCAACTGTATGATGTGGAAACGGTATCTCCAACAAAGCTGAACAGTTCACACCTAGAGTCAGGGGCCACATCACAGCTCCCCCACCTTTGGTAAAAAACAGAGCACCAAGCCGGGCGGTGGTGGCACACACCTTTAATCCCAGCACTCGGGAGGCAGAGGCAGGCGGATCTCTGTGAGTTCGAGACCAGCCTGGTCTACAAGAGCTAGCTCTAGGACAGGCTCTAAAGCTGCAGAGAAACCCTGTCTCAAAAAACCAAAAAAAAAAAAAAAAAAAAAAACAGAGCACCAATCATGGTTCTAGGTGGTGGGTCTACAGTCTTGAACAAGGCAGACAACACTCTGCCCTTGGTTCCTAAGGAACTCTACAAAATTAAAATAAAAAAGCAAATACAAGCATGAAGAGATTCAAATACAGAGTTTAAAGAGACTCCTTGAGAATGTAGAAGCATGCTCAGAATGGGAAGCTTAAAAATAAATAAACACAGCTTTTCAAGGCTAAAACAATTCTAATTCCAGCTACATTCAGGGATGAGGCAAAAGAATCACAAGTTCAAGGCCGAACTGTGCTACAAAGTGAGTTTAAGGCCAGCCTGATCAATTTAGTGAGACCTTGCTTGAAAGTTAAAAGCTAGCAGAGACTAGCATGTGCAAAGGGCATGGGGTAGGGAGATCTTGGTTTGTTAAAGGCACAGAAATAAGGTCGGGGGACGGGAGCATCTTTGTGGATTACCCTGGACAAGTTCAGGTTCTCTGAATCCTCTCATCAAGGAGACAGCACCAACCACTCAATAATTCACAGTACCCCATTCTGTGCTGGATATCGACACCCAAATATGACTCTTCTTTCCACCACCCACATCTCCTCCTGCCATGCAGATGAAGTCTACACCTCTAGTGTGGGATACGTGCTCTACATAGGGACCAAACTTGTATCTGACGTTCTCCTATCAATAGTGTGAGCCAGGAAGTTGCTTGGCCCTGGGTGCTACATGGCACTGGCCACAGAATTAATCTGTGATGGCTCGGGACCTGTCTCCCTTGAACAAATGGGACTTGCCCAGTCCTCGTCAGATCTTTGTTGACCAGTGTGTCCATTGTGGCGGCCAGTCTCCAAAGACTGTGTCTCAGCAGGCACCAGGCTTATCTGCCAACAGGTCTGAGTCAGACAGCTCTGTTAAAGAAAAGGTGATACTGCTGTGTATTTTGTTGTAATTTGAGGTTTTGTTTGTATTTGGTGTGTATGTGTGTGTGTGTGAGAGAGAGAGAGAGAGAGAGAGAGAGAGAGAGAGAGAGAGAGAGAGCATGAGTGTGTGTATGTGTGTATGTATGAGTGTGTGTGTGTGAGTGTGTGCATGTGTGTGGTATGTACATGAATATGTGTTCATGAATGTGTGGTATGTATGTCTGTGTATGTGTGTGTGTGCATGCTTGCATGTATTGATGTGTGTGTGTACGTGTGTGTGTGTGTGTGTGTGTGTGTGTGTGTGTGTGTGAGACAGAGTCTTGTAAAGCCCAGGCTAGCCTTAAACTGTGTAGCTGGAGGTGACCTTGCAGTCCTGTTCCTCCCGGTGCCACCTCCCAGATGCCTGGCTCCAGATGTGTCATAAGGGCAGAAGCATGGGACTAAAGTCCATCTGGATGCAGATTTGCTCCTTTCTGCCTGATTGCCAGAAGTATGGGACTGTACCCTCTGGTGTTTTTTCTCTGACAGCATCAGGTTTCTGCTACCATTTACAGAGCATCGTATGTGGATATTAGAGCCCTCACACCATTGGTTGTGGCCATGTTTATGCAGTCTGTTGACAGAAGAGCCTGGGACAGGAATTGCAGAAGTCTGCCTTCGGATTCCTAGTCTTTCTTAAAGATTTGATTATCTTTTTTTTTTTAATGTGTGAGTGTTTGCCTGTGTGTATGTATGTACAGCACATGCTAGCTTGGTATCCAGGGAGGCCAGAGAACATCTCATGCCCTGTCTCTGAGGCAGAAGGCAATTCGTTCTCACAGATTTTCAAAAGCGCCAAGAATCCCAGCTTGGCAATGCCTGAGGGCTCACTCTGTGTCTCTGTCACAGGAGAGTTAAAAGCTGCCCCTACGGGTCAGGGAAATGCTAGAGGTGCTGGAGACATGCTGGCCTCCCACTCACCTCCTCCACCTCCCCTGCTTCTTCTCTACCTACCGCATGACAAATAACCTCTATCTCACCAGGGGTCATCAGCACTAACGCACCTTTAGTGCCTAGTACAAGGGCTGGTGCGTGTTTGTATTTAAAACAATAGTAATCAGAGTTCTCGTTTACTGTACAATTCTGTTATTGTGTTGTGGTTTGAGAAACCTTTGTGTTTGAGACACAGTTTCACTATTTGCCCAGGTGGGCCTTCAAGACCTGAGGTCAATCCTTGAAGTCCCTGAGTAACGGGGACAATTGGCCTACACCACCATGTCCAGCACTGTGGATCGTATATGCCTTGTGTTATTCTCACGGAATCTCCCCAAGTACCTTCTCGGGTCAGTACCATCATTTGTCTCATTTTCCAGTTGAATAAAGAGAGACTAAAAGAGCTATGAGGTCTCACGTTCAAGGGGAGGCAGCTATTGGTTTACCCATCAGGACCTGAGCCTGCAGTGAGGTCTCAGAGCCTCGTGAGACTGGCTCCATTCTCCAGAACTTTCCTCAGCCCTTCCCAGGAGATCAGATGCCAATTCAACACCAGTTCACATCTAGGTGGCCATGCCTGATGACAGGGACAGTGGTGACGATGACTAAGGGTATTCCGTAGCTCTAGACGAATCCAGCACGGTGTTCACAGAAGATGACCCAGGAATATCACGCTTCATCCCTCCAGTAGACACATAACACACAGCTTCCCCGTGTGCTATGAGTCCTACCAGGCTATACCACCAGCAGTCAGAACTAGGCCCACTTCGGTCATAAGTTGAGTTCCAGAGAAATAGTGGCCAGATAATAAGCTATCTTGCTTCTGGGAGGCCAGGCAGCCCTGTGTCCACACAGGAAAACCAAGGTAGATAAATGCAGGAATTCACAGCCCTATAAAAAATGAATTAAGATAAAGCACATACCCTTACTACTTAATGAGGGAGCTTTATGAACAGCAATGCATGACAATGACTCAGAGGAACACAATTATCTTATCATGAGTTAAAGGCAATCAATTTTCATTTCTAAGCAAATACCATATTTCCTCAATGCTAACACACCTATGAGGTTTTTGGGGAGAGGGTGTTATTTTGGGGTTTTTTTCCCCACATTTGGCTGTTTCTGAAGTCTGGGTACAACTTACCATAGATAAGAATATTAACTGTGCATCTTTCTTCTCCATAAAGCCAGAATGTTGAACAGAGAATATAACTTTCAACCAATGCTGCTTGAGACTTGATATCTCTCTTCCTCTCTTACCTCTGTCCTAGGCAAAGCAGCCCTCCCCTCCCCCACCTTCCTCTCTTTAGTTCAAGTGCCAGGAAGAAAGCCATGTCCCCCTGTGAAGTTTGGGAGATGCCTGGCTTGATTTCTCCTTGTCCTGGATCATGGAGGGGCAGACTCAAGCAAGACTGAAGTATTTAGGACCACTGGAAAAAGAACACCTCTTCCCCAGCCGAAGACCATCCCAAACCCCGATCCCTAATGTGAAGAATGCCATGGTTAACTGAGCCTGGATCTGGGGAGCTGGGATATGCTGCAGTTCCACTGAAGCCCAGTTCCAGGCTCCAGGCATGAGGGCAGCTCTCATCCATGTTCCCAGATCTCTGCCCAGAGGTCCTTGACTTATCCAACGGCATAAGATGCTGCCTTCCTGGAGCCAACAAGGCTGTATGTACTATGTAGGTCACATCCCCTTTCTCCTGAGCCCAAAGCTCCTCTGCTTCACAACACAACACCCACAATTCTCAGGACAAACACCACCCTCTCTGCAGGCTCCTATCTAGATGGGGGCCTTATGGCCATCATGGACTCAAGACTTCTCTGTCCATGCTACAGTTGGGGAAATAGGGGTAAAAGGTGAAAGGGGGCCATAGGGGTTGGCTTCAACACTTGACAGGCTGAGGCAGGGGAAACATCCCTGGTTCAAAAGCAAGCTGGGCTGTAGAGTGAGAACCAATTAAAAATAAATAAAACTAAAAAGCAGGACTAAGGGCGTAGCTCAGTTGGTAGCATGCTTACCTTGGTTCAGTAGCATGAGGCCCTCAGTTCCTCCCCAGGACCCCATAAACTAGGTGTGGTGGTGCCTATCTTAAGAAGTGGAGGTATGAAGATCAGAAAGTAGGGGCATCCTCAGCTGTGCCTTGAGTCTGAGACCAGCCTCACTGTATGGAATACATAATACCTTGCCTTTTTAAAAAATGTAAGAAAGAAAGGAGTCAAAGAATTCCCAGTCCCTGGCCAATCAGTCCAAAATGAGAAGTAGTAGGTTCAGTTCTTGTCCCTCACCCTTCCTCTGTGTGTGCTACGGACGTAACTCCTGTCCATCTCCGACAGTTTCCTAGCTCCCTTCCAGCCTCCCCTGCAGATATAACAGCAAATGGACCTTAAAACCCTTCTATGACTCAGAAGACACAGGCTCCTTTGCAAGAGCCCTCAAACAGACAGTTACAATTTTTGTTTATGTTTCTTAACAAGATGTTGCTCTGTCCCTACCCTTGGGTGCAGACCAGGTCCCCAGGCTAAGATGTGTGTGGGGTGTTGGAGGAAGGTGGGAGGTGAGCTGCCTACAAGGACTTCAGGCTGAGTTTCACGGAGTCAGGTAGCTAGCCAGCAAGGGGCTCTGTTTAAAAGAAGTGGCCCCAAGGAACACAGTCAACCAGCAGGGTATCTCTGCAAGGTGGATATGGATTTACCATCCTGGTTCTGCCACCCACAAGCTATCTGACCCTGGGTGGTGACTTCCTTGCCTGTAAAACTGGAACACTAAACAGTGCTTGACACATAGGGCCTAGGACAGTGCCCATCACCTACCTAATTCTATGGTTTTGTCCACGGCTGCCCAGAGCTTTAAGTACATTGTTACCTCATAGAGTTTTCACGAGCCTGGGAAGAAATAATCATTCCATTGATGAAAAACCTGAGGCCCAAGTCCCACACTGCTGGGTTGCAGCATGTCTGGGGATTGCAGGCTCCCTCTTCTTAATGACGTCACACTGTGCTGCATCAGGTTTCCTCCCAGAGAGTCAGAATAGAAAAGGCTAAGGTTGAGAGTAAGTGAGGGCAGAGAAAAGGATGCCACTGGGAACAGCTCAGAGCAGGAGAGCTGGCAGGGGGATATGCTGAGGGAGGGTGTTTACATCTTGAACTTCACAAGGCCCCCTCCTAAGAAGGACAGTAGCTGTAGGCGGGGCATCCGCAAAGACCTGCACTTCTTTCTCAGCAATGCTGTATCCGCTGAGCCTCTACCTGCTGCAGGTCACAGGCTGGGTCAGCACTCGCAGGAGGGGACAGAGAAGAGCGGAGCGGCAAGATGTAGCCAGAATTCAGCATAGAGCCAGCTCCAGGGGTTGACTACCTAGAACACCCTGTCATTCCCAGGCTCCTGGGGTTTCAGATATCTCGTCATGACAAAGCAAATGGGAACGCTAGCCTAGAAGGGACAGAGTCATCGTCCGTCCTGACAGTGGGCAGAGCATGGCTATCTTCTGTGGGCCAGCCATCTTCCTCATCACAGGGGTCAGCAATACAGCCCCGGCAGAAGCAATACAGCCCAATGGGAAGAGAAATCCCTTCCACATGGGAAAGTTATCTCCTCGGATTCACTGCCCACTCCCAGACTCAACAAATATTAAGCAGGAAAGGGGCTACCTGAGGCCTGCCATAGGGGCCTGGACGATTGGCCACAGAGGATGACAAGGTCATTTGAAACTGGAAAACATTATTAGCAAGATCATAATTTGAGTGTCCCAACAGCTAATCCCCTGGTCTCTAGGTCTCATGCATACAAGACCCAGAGTTCTGCTTTGGGTCAGTCCCAGCTAGCAGTTTTCGGTGTTCTGGAAGCTTCCTTTAGCCTCTTGATTAATACTTCTGAGATACAGAATGGCACAGTGTGTGTGTGTGTGTGTGTGTGTGTGTGTG
Source organism: Arvicola amphibius (assembly GCF_903992535.2). Lineage (NCBI taxonomy): Eukaryota > Metazoa > Chordata > Mammalia > Rodentia > Cricetidae > Arvicola > Arvicola amphibius. The sequence goes on along the minus strand of NC_052057.2, from coordinate 106,175,502 downwards.
TGTGTGTGTGTTCATTTCACAGAAAACATGCAGCTAGTGTCTTGAGCCATGCTGTCTCTCAGGACCAGGAGATAAAGCTACTTGCCAAACAGATAAAAGTCTTTAGGGGTGTGGGTACCGTTCTGCTAGGGGTCCCTGCTGTCTTATGGGGACATTGCAGGAGCATCCTAGGTAAGTCTGCTTGTGGACTCAGGTAAACAGTTATCTCCCTGAGATGGCACTGAGAGCTACAGCCCTTTCCTGATCCTCAAGGGCTTTGGAGCAAACCTTGTGAAAGCCGCTCCTCGGTATGCTCTGTCCCACACTCTATGCCCCTACAGCGCACACAGACCCCTTTGTGAGCGCTTCCTGGGTGTGAGTGGATATCCTTCCAATCACTGACTTTCTGATCCACCCAAAAAGGGACGACACCTATGTCGTCATCACTTGCTCCCCAACCTGTGACGGCTCCTGAATCACAGAGGAAATGTTCAACGAAAGCATCGATTGTGATGCCGACGGTTCCTCTGGAACACCTAGGCGATAACCATCTAGACGACTCCTGACTGTCCTCTGCATCAGATGAGACGTGGGAGATGAAAGGACCTTGGAACCAACTTGCCAGCAATGATATCGGTCTTATTATCCCCTATAAAAATGGCACCAGTTAAGTGTCTCTCTGGGAAAGGACTTGGCTGGGGAGGTCCTCATTTTAGCTAGAGTATGCGTGTGTGTAAGTGGGAGTACATTTTAGGCCGGGAAAGCCATCTGAACCCTGAAAGAATCCCTGTAGCTTCAAGGAGTCTTCAACAGCACCTGCCTGGCTGGCCTCACTCCCAGAGACTCGCGGCTATCCAGAACCCCGGCGCCCTGCCTGAGTCAGTGCTGAGCAGAGAGAAAAAAGGGGGGCACCCTTAGTACCCCGTCCTCTAGTTGTCCAGTTGTCCATCTGTTTGTTAGCTACAGCTAGTGGATCTCCGGGCAGGACGGAAGCACTGTCCAGCCGTAAATGACCACTGGCTCCAGGCTGGCCGCCCGCCCTGGCCGCCTGCACGGAAGGGCCGGACTTTACCCTGCAAATCGGGAAGGAACTGGAGCCTCTGAACTTGGAACTTGGGCTCCATCGATAAGGCCAGTGGACAAACAGAGGGCAGGGGCCAGAGCTCCCCTTTATACACACAGAAGCTTGGCTCCAGGCTGATACATCGAGATCTTTGCCCTTTAGTTCAAACAGGAAATCTTAAAATGGAAAATGAGCTGCGTAAGGAAGGGGCGCGGCCACCAGCCTACAGGGAAAGACAGCAGGTTGTTGGCAAAGCGCACCCGGGCTTCATCCAGTGAAGGGAGCTGTGCTGTGTGCTATGTTTAAAAGAATTCACCAGCTGTAAAGGCCAGAAAACAAACCGGCAGGTGAGGATGCCCTGTGGGCAGTGTAGGGCAAAAGAGAGTCAGGAAATGAGCCCGAGCTACAGCTTTCACTTCTTCCTTGAGGAACCTGTAGAGAATGACATCACCCAATCGAGCCTCAGTTTTTCCATCCATAAACGGGGCTGGCAATAGCATCTCCCTCCATCTATACATGGAGGTATCCAGATAAAGCCGTGACATGAAGTGCCACACAGGATGCGCAGAGTTCGGATGGCCAGCCCTGCATCCTCACGAGGCCCCTCCTCGAGCGATATTTCACAATCGAGAGGGGAAATCCAAAATAAGATCTCTGGCTCCCCGTGCCACCCTCATACACCCCCATGTTACACAGTTCAAAGAAGAGAAAATTGGGGGAAGGCAAGTAATTAGAGAAGCTGAGCGGTCTCCGTGCTGGGGGATCCAAGTAATTATTCACCTGTAAATTACTCCTCTTGCATTAATTCCTTCTTGAGATCCTTCAGACAAGAAAAGTTCATTTATTTACATCTCTAACCCGGCTGCTTTGGTAAACACCTCAACAAGCTTACATGGCCCATTAAAGGAAGGGGGGGAGTAAAAGAAGGGAGACAGGCAGGAGAGAGCGAAATTAACCTGTGGTCATTACTAGCATTTAGAAGATTACCTCCAAGGGTAATTAATGGGGAATCAAAGCCAAGGCAGGCCTCATACTCAGCCAAAGGGGAGGCCATGGCAGCCAGGAGGGGGCCTGCATGAAGCCTTGGCTGCAGATGTGCCGGCTTCCCACCTGCAGGATGGAACCTTCCAGCAATCCCCCCCCTTCGCCCTAAAGCAGTGGCGTGGGCTGCACTAACTACAGAAAGACCTCTTCTTCTTCGGCAGTGAGGTCACTCTTGAGTCTTCCCTCTCCCAACACCCAGACCTTTCCAGCACATTCCCAAGTCAACCTGGCTGTTTCTGGGCCTGGCACATGGACACTCATTAAGTAGTTACTGAATGAATGAATCCACACAGCTGTTCGTGCTAGTACCATAAAGTCTCTCAAATTTGCCAAAGCCCATACAAAGTCAGTCCCACCCCCCACCCCACCCGTGAAACCAACTAATCAAACGAGGCAATCATCTTCCAGCAACCAATTAGAGAGGAGAATGTTGTCATTTAGATAGCTTCCCCGGGAGTCAGACAACCTGGCTTTTTGAGGTCTAGGTTAACTGCAGATCACCTGTGTGACCTTGGAGACATTGATTGACATCTCTCAACCTTCGTTTCCTCGTCTATAAAATGAGACTAGAAATAGCATCTATGTGCTCCTTTCAGTTGGGTGCGTTTTTCGTTAATGGAGAAATGGCTGTCATTTAATAGGCACACACTGTTCTTCTCACCCTGTCACTCTTCCCGGTGCCCTCAAAGGAAAGCCAAAGCGGCCTCTCGGCGTGTCTCGTGAACACTGGGCCCCATTTTTCTCTCAGACGCTCCTCACCTCTTCCCAACCCTCTTCACACTAGTCATGAAGCCCTCTGGTTTCTCAAATGCCTTTTGTGACCTCAGCCCTAGCACAGGCTACACCGCCGATCCTGGTGAGAGGCAGCGGTGGAGTGACATCACAGGAACCCAGCCTGCAGAGCACGGGTGAGGCTGGAGGCTGGCCTCCTCGGCTAACCTCTTGGGAGGACACATACTGTTTAGAAGCTTCCTTCTCAAATTCATGGAGTCACTCAAGAGCGCTGTGAGCCGGGAAGGTAACCGAGCCAGACCTGTTTGAAGATGAAGAAGCTGTGACTTGTCCGTGGTCACCTCTTAGTAACAGTGGGACACGACCTGAAGTGTCCCAAGCTGCGATGCGGTGCAGTTGGTAGAGTACTTGCCTAACAGGCACGGAGGCCCTGGGCTCAGTCCTCAGCTCTACATGGTAGCTCATGCCTGTAACCCCAGAGCCTGGGAGAGAGAGAGGCAGGGAATCCAAGACTCCAGATCCAATCTGGCCATACAGCAAGGCAGATGGAACTTGAGAATCCAGGTCAGCTCAGCTGGTCTTAGCAGGGCAAGGCCATAATTGCAGTCAATCTGGAGACTGAGTTAGAAAGAGTATGTCAGGCTCAAGGCCAGCCGCAGTTTCAGGATGAGTTCGAGACCAGCTTAGGCACCCTGTGAGACCCTGTCTGGAGTACAAACACAGAAGAGAGTAGAGATAACTCCGTGGCAGAACACTTGTCTTGCATGTGTGAGATCCAACACCAAAAGGGGGGAGGAGGGAGGGAAGAAGAAAGAGTTTGAAGAGGAGTAAAGGAGAAGGAAAGAGATAAAAGAACAAAACCAGTTAAAGCAAATGGAGAGACCAAGTAAGGCCTGGAAACAGCTCCAAAGAAGTATTATAATGGAATAAGATTAAAAAGAATTCCTCCCAGGAAATGGCCTAGAGGTGGGAACATAGGGGATTCAGATCAGGAGCTAAGGAAAGAGATGTGGAAGGGCAGGGACTGAAAACACACAGTGACCACCAACAACAGCAAAACTGTCACCCCAGCAATCATCCCCGAAATAGCAATGCACATGTAGTCAACCTCTTCCTCCAAGTACATTCTTTGAGACTCGTTTTTATATTTCGTTAAAAGAGGAGATGATCTCACAATGCTGGCAGGCATGCCAGTGAACGCGAACCTCACAAGGGCAAGGCCAGATCTAGAGCCCAGCCCAGGGGTTGGCCTGGTGCCCTCAATAGATAGCAGGAGTGGAGAACGAAAGAAATGACAGTCTTACATGGATGTTACGGGGAATCCCCAGGATGTCCTTAAACTCATATTTACGGATAATTTCAAATATTATTATTGTCACCCGATTATTATCTTATTTTCCAAATGACTGTCTAAGCAATTAAGTTAAAAAATAGTGTTTGAGCCGGGCGGTGGTGGCGCACGCCTTTAATCCCAGCACTCGGGAGGCAGAGGCAGGTGGATCTCTGTGAGTTCAAGACCAACCTGGTCTACAAGAGCTAGCTCCAGGACAGGCTCTAAAGCCACAGAGAAACCCTGTCTCGAAAAACCAAAAAAAAAAAAAAAAAAAAAATAGTGTTTGAAGAAAGTTGACCTCTTAGACCCTCATGCTTCTTAAATACTAGTTTCTGTTTAGTATTTTTATTGGGAGGAGTCAAAAGCATATATATATATATATATATATATATATATATATATATATATATAATAACATCTGGAGTGTATCTCAGTTGATTGATTGCTGGCCTAGTTACCTACAAAGCCTTGGGTTGAATCCCCAACACCATATAATCTTGGGCTGGTGGCACATGCCTGAGATCCCAACACAGGCATCAGAACAGGAGGATCAGAAGTTCAAAGTTATTCTCAGTTACATAGGAATTTCTAGACAAACCTGAGCCAAATGAGACATGTCCCGCCCAAAGAAAATCCATATGGTTTTCACTTCTTACAAGGCACCTGTCTACCAGGCTATAAAGACCAAACCATCTAGAAACAGAATCTCTAGACTGTATTTTCCTACCACAGAACAATTCATCTAGATATAAAAAACAGAAAGATGACCAAAAGACCAAAAGAGTATGGGTTTGACAGTGTATGAGCATAAGTCCAAAGAAGGCCGAGATCAAAGAAGAAATTAAACTGTGACTTTGGACAAACTTAGAACTGCCAATGCCAATGCCAGTGCCAACGCCGGAAGGTATGGACAGCCAAAGGAGCAGCAGAGTGGGGTTATCAATTGTAGGGCTAGATAGGGGCTTGAAAAATAAACACAAAATGAACCCAAGGAAAGAAAACATAATATATATATATATATACATATATATATATAACATAATATATATGTATATATATAATATATATATACATATATATATTGCTCCCATTTATATGATGTGAGCACAGATGCACAGCTGTATGCATACACAAATCAGATCCAGAAACTGTAAAGAACAACTACACACATTGCCAATGTTCATATAAGCAGTGTGGTATTGACTTAAACCATATATATATTGTGTATATGCATATTTTTGCTACTCATCATTGTAATATATTTTTATAATATTTCTTTTTATTCATGTGTATGTGTGAGTTCTCTAGAACTGGAGTTACAGGGAGTTGTGAACCATCTGACAAGGGTCCTGGAACCCAAACTTGGGTCCTCTGGAAGAGCAAGACAGGCTCTTAGCAGCTGAGCCAGCCCTCCCACCACCACCACAGTTAACATATTGAGGGAGATAAACCACAAGACTGTGTGAGCAGTCACACAAAAATGTCCTTTAGAATGTAACAGTAACACATGATTGGGAGGCGAGAAACTTAGAAAACTAGAAATAGAAATTTCTTAATTTGAAAAATTACAAAAATCCAAAGCAAACAATCATTCTTAATGGTAAAGGGCTAGAAGAATTTCCCCACTGTCAACAAAGCAGAAACCATCTTGACTTTAGTCTGACATTTCTGGGAAAGCATAAAGTATATATATAATAGAGAGAGTTTAGTTCATATATATAAACTATATGTAGAGAGAGTTTATGCATATATATATATAATTTCTTAATTCACAAGTAATGACATCTATAAAAACACTAACAGAATAAGGAGTCACTGAGAAGAATAAAATTAGCAAGATCTTTATCAGTAAGCATTCCTCTTTAGAATGCAACAGTCATAAGTTAATGTGAATTGAAAAGCACAAACTGAGTGTGCAGGGGCCATACACCTATCATTTCCCGAGATCTGTTTGATTTTGCTTGGGGTATTGTATGATTTTCTTCCATGGTACTGAGACTTGACCCATTGTCTCACGCATAACTATACCACCATGCCTGCCGTCTTGATTCTTAATCATTTTTGTTTTAAAAAAAAGAGCTGGAGAGATGATTCAGTAGTTAAGAGCGCTGCCGGCTCTTCCAGAATACCTGGGTTCGATTCCCAGACCAAACGAAGGCTCACGGCCAAGTGTAACATCAGTTCTAAGGGATCCCATGCCCTCTGTTTCCTTAGGTACTGCTTGTGCATGGTGTAGGCAAAAACCCCACACACATAAAATGAGAAGAAATAAATCTAAAAATAAAGTATAACTTACTAAATAAAATATATTTTTAAAAGATAGGACTCTATAAGTGGCTCCGGTTGGCCTGAAATTCAAAGTGACCCTCCACCTCCCAAGTTCTGGGATTACAGGTGTGTGACATCTTGTCCAGCTTTACAAAGATAACTAATAAACAATGGTCAGGACTTTGATGGAGAAATTCATAAAATGCGGGTTCTGTTGGTGTTTATAGGTTTTGTGTTGGAGGAGGGGAGGAAGGGAAGGAAAGGAGGCCAAGGGAGAGGAAAACTAAACACCAGCAGCTTTTCCGCAGCAACTTGAACACCTACTATGAAACATTTGAGAAAGAGCAAAAGGCCAGAGCTGGACTTGGTGTGATGGTAACGCTCACAAGGGGGAGGCAGATCACTCAAGGCCGCTCTCAGCCATATAACAAACTCAAAGCCAACCTGGGTCACATGAGACGCTGTCTCAAGAAGAAAACCCCAAGTGAAAAAGAAAATGGTGCTATTTGCTCAGTGTCTGCTGCTCACCAGGACCAGCGACACAGCCTCCTGGGGATTCCCCAGAGTTTCCAGGTGACCAGCGGTCCTTTACGATTTCCTGACACCATGAGTTTCAACATACACGGTGTTGACAATGATAAAAACTTCAAATCATACAAAGCCGAGCAATGTTTTGATAAGCAACATCTCAATGTGTGAAAAACAAGAAATAGCACACCAGAAAGAAATGCTTAACAGGTTTGGGGCAGACGGGCACACTCGGCCAAGCACCGGAGACATTTCACAAGTGTGGACCCAAGGCCATGCGTGTCTTCTGGGTTTAACTATTCAAAAGAAACATAGAGACTATTGTTCTGTTTCATGCAATGGTACATGATTCTGGGCTGAGAAGCTCAATGCTAGAGTCCTTTCTGCACATGGACAATGCCCCTAGTACTATAAGAAAAAGAAAACAGACATTTAAATATTAATCAAATTTGAAGGGCCTAGAGAGAAGGCTCAGGGGTTAAGAGCACTGGCTGCTCTTCCAGAAGACCCAGGTTCAATTCCCAGTAACCAATTGGCAGCTCACAACTGTCTGTAACTCCAGTTCCAGGGGATGGGACTCCCTCCGACAGACATTTATGCAGGCAAAACACTAATGCACTCAAAATAAATTATTACAAAATTATTTTTAAAAATTGAAGTGTAGCTGAGAGAATGATATCTTCCTCCATGGTAGTTCTTGCCTGGCCTGTACCAGGCCCTACGCTCAATCGTTAGTACTGTGGGAAAAAAAAATAAAGAAAATGAATATGTAGAAACAAGGCTGCTGGAGATGTATGGAAGTGTTAGCCATGGCTCTCTTCAAATGACAAGATGTCATCTTTTTTTCCCCCTTTTTCCTGTAGTTTCTAATTTTCTACAATGAACATGTCTATCTTTTATAATCAAGATGGGAAAAAAGTACTTTGTTTAACAACACAAACCCCTAATTTCAAAGGTAAACACAAGGCAGTTGAAAGAAGAAGAGGGGGAAAAAAACCCACTAGGTATAAAAATAACTTTCCCTGGGTTTGATCTTCAAGCAACGAGTTACAATCTCAGGAACTCTTTCTCCCCTGAGCTTTTCTGGGTCCTGCGTAATAAAATTGGGCCAAATGTGCCAGTTGGATTATATTGTTCCCTAGGCAAGTAGACACCAGAAAGCTTTTGTGCATTTAAGGAGGAAGCACACCAGGCCTTATTTTTAGATTTACTGTAATTCGGCCTCCTAAAGGGCTTAGCAGCCAAGTGAACTTGGTAGCTTGTTCTTCCTCATCGGGTGTTGTAACGTTGCCTTTGTTATTGTTATTGGTAGTAGTGGTGTGTGTGTGTGTGTGTGTGTGTGTGTGTGTGTGTGTGTGGTGTATAATCCAGCCTCACACAGGCAGGAACTTCCCTTCGGTTGTCTGCTCATTGTCTGCACATCTCTGATTTGGTCCTGGCCCTTTGGTTGGCCTCGCCGGTTACACAATTCTTTGGCAGGAGATTAGCATCTTAAACAGCGATGCTAACAGCATCAGGGATGGTCAGCTGAGCTCCTAGCCCCAGGATGCTGATACAGAAACTGAGAAGCCACAAAGTGACCCATCTGTGCTTTGTCAGAGACAGGACAGAAAGACAGACACATGGGACTGAATGTCACAGGTTGTCATTGCTTTCACTGTCCCTGGCCGTGCTATACCAGGCCTTCAGCCCCTCTGTGATGTCCAACCCAACAAGCCACCAACCCAAAAACCAGGTCCAGCAGAGCTCCACTCAGAACTGCCTTAAGTCTTCGGTACAGGTGGCACCTTCCTGTAATCCAGTCCATGGGAAGTAGAGGCAGGAAGAGAAGGAATTCAAGGCTAGCCAGCATCAGCAAGAGAGTGAGTTCTAGGCTGGCTTCAGTTAAAGAGAGAGACCTTGTCTCAAACAAACGAACAACTTCATTTTGGGTTATATACTGAAATGTCAATGTTTTAATTCATTGGCTTATACAAACATAATAAATATAGCATTAGGGAGATGTGTGTGTGTGTGTGTGTGTGTGTGTGTGTGTGTGTGTGTGTGTGTGTTTGTATTAATTTTACCTGTTTAAGTTTTCTGTTGCCACCCCCAAATAATTTAGGTATTTAAGTATGCCAATGAGACTTATATTATTTCTGCTGGGCAATGGACTCTATAGTCAGTCAGAGCTCTGACATATTAGACCCAGGCTAGAAGAGGACTCACCTCAAAACTCAACTCCATTGCTCACCCCCTTTCTTGCATGTAATAGGTATTCAAGAAATGGATGCAGAAAAGTCAAAAAATTTACCAATCCCTTGGAGCCTGCAAAGAATGAGTTGGTTAACCCTCAACAAATAGATATCAACCTCTCAAAGAGACTTGTGTTGTTTCAACTCAAAAGGTGAACTGGCGAACGCAGAGACTGCCCGGTTCTGATGCTCGAACCCTGATAGCCAGACAATTCCGCCCAGCTCCACCTTGGTCTGGACCACAGCAGCAGCTACCATGGCTGAGCTGTGGACTCCGCTGGGAACTGAGTTTTGAGGAACTGCAGCAGACTGAGCGCGGGAGGAGTGCGAAAATTACCCTGCGTCCTCCACTCCCCCACCACAGTTGTCTGGCCTAGATTTTTCTGGACAGCTACAGGGTGTGCAGACATTGTGTTCCCTGGATTTACAACTCCTTTTATAATGTTTTGGGTGAGGCCTGAAGCTTTGCATGCCCTGATGCTTCCCTTGCTTGTCTTTAAGCTGAATGAGACTTCTTGCAGGGACCTGGAGGACACAGGAGACAAGCAGGCTCCAGAAAACCATCGGAAAACTCTAGTTCCCTTCCTCTACATTTGGCGTCTTGCCCGGGTCTAAGGAATTGGAGGGAAGGCCAGCTCTCCTCTTAGAGTTGAAAGTTTGTCTTGTGACTAGCTTTACATGTCCCCAAATGGCCACCAAATGGCCAGTTGAGCCGTTCTCACCGACATGGTTACATATCTCAGTAGCTATTCCTGTCGCTATGCTAAGATACGTTGATGGACGAAAGCAGCATAAGGGAAAAGGAGTTTGTTCAATCTCACGGTTGGACAGCACAGTCTGTATGGCCAAGAAGCCAGGACAGCAGGAACCTGAGACGGCCGCTCACGAGGCCATGGACGGCTAGCTTTCTCCTTAGATGCAGTCCAGGACCCCAGCCCAGGGATGGTGTCACCCAGCTAGCATGGTTCTTCCTGACGCAATTAAGCTACTTTAAAATAAATAAATAAATAAGATTTAAAAAAAACAAACTCTCACAGGCACACCCTCAGGCTTGTTTCTTTGGTGTTCTAGATCCTCTTAAGTTGATCCTATCAATCCATCACACTATCAATCCCCAGAATTCAAATGTTCTGCACTCACAAACTCTGTCCCTCATTAAAGTTCTTTTCCAACTCCCACACCAACACACTTCCTATGCCTGTCTTATTCTCTCATTTTTTGTTTGTTTATATTTTAGTCATTTATTTTGTGGGAGGGAGGGCATAAGTGTCTCAGCATATATGTGGAGGTCAGAGGACAACTTTCAAATATTAGTTCTCTTCCAACACATGGGTTCCTAGCATTGCGCTCAGATCGTCAGGCTTAGCATCAAATGCTTGACTCACTTAGCCACCTCATAAACCCTGCCTTTGTTTTCTCGATAGAGTCTCCCTGTAGCCCAGGCTGACCCCGAACTCACTACACAGCTTAGGCTGCCCTCCGCTCAAGGCAATCCTGCCCCAGCCACTTGGCGCAAGCCTTACAGGTGTGAGCCACCACAGCTGGTTGCTCACGGCACGTTCGTGGGCATTCACAGATATTTGAGACTTCACATCGCCAAGGCACGTTCCCAGCTGAGACTCTTCTCTCTGCTCCTACCCTCTAAGCACTGGGAGAGGAAAGCAGGAGGACTGCCACAAGTTCAAGGCCGATCAGGGATGCCTGACAAGCCTCTAGCTCAACAAAAAGCAAAAGCAAATGAGAGAAAAACAGCAACCCTCACAGAACGCAGTCAGGTATAGATTGATAGGGGATTGTGGGGAAGATTCAGAGGACTCTGACTGAAGATCCTCTGCAGCTGTGCATGGGTTTTCAGTAACTCAACTATGCAGGACAATCACTCCAGAGGACTAAAAATGGTTTGGGGTAAGCTGTAAATTATGTTCTCTCCTGAAACACCCCCATTTCTTTTGTTTTCCTGCCTTGTAAACCCTCAGGTGGGAACACTCCAAGGTGACTTGAAATTTCTGTGTGTCTGTCAGTGACCATAAAGGTACCGTAAGGAGCTGAGTGTGTGGTGACTCACACCTGAAATCCTAACACTTAGAGGCAGGGGCAGGAGGATTGCCTCAAAATTGAGGGAAGCCTGGGCTACAGATCCCATATGACCTGGAACTTTTGATCCTCTTGCGACTACCTTGGAAGTGCTAGAGTTGCAGGCACGTGCTACCACATCCGGTTTAGTCATTGCTGGGGATTGAACCCAGGGATTCACACATACTAGGCAGCATACTAGGTTAGTATTCCCACATACTAGATTAGCTGAGCTAACGCCCAGCTTCATGCCTCCACTTTCCATGAACCTCTCTGGCTTGCACATCTTCATTTTGCATAGGCACCTGGTGCCTAGTAACCCTCAGCAGAAGTGATCAGAAATCCCTAAGAAAAGCCCTTCGTGGTCAGCTGTCTTCAACGGGAAAACACCTTGATTGTTTTATAGTGTTCAGGGGAGGGGCAACACTGGCCGAGGCTAGCACTAAAGGAGAGAAGTTAAATTCTAACTGGGGAGAAAATTGCTGATGGCCTGTTATTTGAAAGAGAGGGGAAGGGAGGAGGACAATGACCAGGAGGAGGGAGGAAGGGAGGGAGGGAGGGAGGGAAGGAAGGAAGGAAGGAAGGAAGGAAGGAAGGAAGGAAGGAAGGAAGGAAAAGTGAGCCTTTCTCTTAACCACTTTACTGGCACATGGAACCTAGAACAGAAAATCCCCAAATAAAAAATAAATGCAGTATACATCTGTCTCAGCAATTGGCATGAAAGAACACTTGCCCAAGGAGACCTCTAGCCTTCTATCCTGAGTCACCAGTCTGGCGCCTCTTACGTCCATTGAAAGGTCAGAGATTGTGGGGTCAAATGGGCATGGATTAAAAGCCCTACCTGCCTTTCTCTCTGGCTGTGCAAACTTAAGTCTCAGCTTCTCTATTTGCAAGGGGGAGGCTGATAACAGTTTTTAAAAATCAGGAAAGGACTGGGGGGAAATCCAGTCCCTACTGAAATCCCTGATCCATCTGGATTATTCAAGAAGGTTTTACTGTATTGCTTGCCCTTCTCTCCACAGCACATTTATGTGTGAATATTGTCTCTCCATTAACCCTTCACCCTGGAGAAGAAAGGCTCCAGCCAATTTGGTTAAACACCTACTGCTACTTTGGGGCCCAGCCCCCGCTCTAATAATGATGTCTTTGTACCTTGTATAACCAGACCCTACATAGCCCTAAGGCTCCAAACAGCGATAGGAGAGTTCGAGGATCAGAGCTAGGGCTGGATGCTATTTACACTGAGGTGGGAGCAGGAGGCTTCCTGGAGGAAGTGCTTCTCCTTAATACATTTCTGGTAGGCGGGAAGGGGGGGGGGGGGGGGGGGGGGGGGCGTAGACACGGAGGGGATAAAACTTGAGCTGAGCCTTGGGGCGGAAGGGTATACTGGCACAAGCCTTTGAATTCAGTACCTTAAGAGTCCCTGTAAATTCAAAGTCAGGGGCTAGGGAGATGGTTCGCTGTGAAAAGCAACATGCAAATATGAAGATCTCGGCTGGACCCCAAAACTAGCGAGTCAGCATACCCATAACCCCGTTGCTGCAGGATTGGGGGATGGATACGAGCAGACTCGGGGATTCCTGAAGCACAGAATGAGATTCTGTCTCAACAAAATGTGGTGGAGAGGGATAAAAGAAGATAGTGAAAGTTGACCTATGGCCTCACACACACAGACACACAGACCACACACACACACACACACGCGCACGCGCGTGGGGGCAGCACCTGCATACGCCCATGCTTGCTCACTCCCAAGTATGTTTGTGCTGGGAGAGGTGAGGGAGGCGAGAGCAGGGAGGAGACAAAGAAAGAGAAGAGAAGAGAAAAGCCAAAGCAAGTTCATAGCCAGGCTGGGGTAACTCCACAGTGTGTTTCAGACCAGCCTAGACTAAGTGTGAGACTCTGTCTCAAAAAAAAATTTTTTTAAAAGTCTGGTTTAGATGGATTTAGATGGATCCATTAAAACACAGATTAAAACTCTGGGGCCTTAATTTAATCTCAGTACTCCAGAGGCAGAGGCAGGAGGACAGCCACCAAGTTTAAGGCCGGACTGAGCTACATAGTGAGGTCCAGGCAAATCCTGGCTACATGAGACCCTGTCTCTGAACCAGAAAGACTCGAGTACCTTTCAGCGGCTTCTCATCTCTCGCGCAGAAGCCACGCTCACGGCTTCCCTTTGCTTTTATTAAATGGAGATGCGAAGTTTTTTTAATTTGTTTTTTTTTTTAAAGATAATGAACTTTCAATCAGAAGATTTTAAAACTTCACTCAAAATAAAATTACAGGGGTGAGCAAGATGGTTCAGTGAGTAAAGGGCTGTGCAAGCCATTCTGGAGGTGGAAGTTTGATTTGCAGAGTAAGTCTACAATGCGCATGTGCACACACACACACGCGTGCACACACACTCACGGACATGTACATACACAAATAAATAAAATAACCTTTCTGCTTTAATGATAATTTCTACCCTATTGTGGCAAATACTTTTCTAGATTATGCAAGCATTATGTGAGGGTTTTATTTGTTCATCCAGTTTTCTTGAAGCAGGGTTTTGTTGTGTAACCCTGACTGGCTTGGAACCTTACCATATAAATCAGACTGCTTTGAACTTGTGGCAATCCTCCTGCCTCAGCCTCCTGAGTGCAAGGATTCCTCTTTTCTGGTTTGCTTATCACTTAACTGGTATGTTGTCTATATCCACAAATAGGAGGCTGGGTCCTGTGCCATTGGACAGGATACTAGAATTTATCAAACCTCTCCCTTGAGAAACCTGTGATATGGCTCTGGATTTTGGCCTTTTGCATATTTTGTTGTTTGGTTGAGATAGGGTCTTATATAGCCTAGGCCTCAAACTTGCTATGCAGCCAAGGATGATGTTAAACTTTTGTTCCTACTGCCCTGATGAGCATTGGAGTCACTAGCTTGCACCACCAGGCATGGTTTAGTTGGTAGAGGAGATGGGACTCCGGGCTTTGTGCATGCTGGGCAAGCACTCTACCAGTTTGACTTGTCCCTGCATTCTAGAGATAGTTCCCAGAGAACACAGTGGCACACGTCTATAATCCCAGTACTAAGGAGGTAGAGGTGTAAGGACTATGAGAAACCTTGTCTCAAAAGACAAATACATGAATAAATAAAGTTCTCATTACTAAGAAGTAAATAATTGGTTACATAGAGCATGTGGGAAAAACAAAGAATTTTCTATTTTAACTTCCCTTTGGAGACAGTTTTTGAATAAGAATTGGCGAGGCTCACAGGGCCCTCCCTCGCTAACAGCTGATGTGACTCCACATACGGGAAGCTCCAAGCCTGACAGGAATGTCTGCTGCTGAGCCTGGCCAGGCCCGGTTTCCTGAAGCTGACCTCCTCCTCCCCCTTCTTCTGTGTAAAAAAACTAATCCAGATATGATAATGGCAAAATTGCATTTTATGAAACTTAAGTTGCCGCAGGTTCTCCGAGCTATCATGACATGGCATTCTTTCCCTGAATCAATTCTAGAAATACACTGTAGATAAACAATAGAAAAATCAACAAATAGGGGGTTAATTTTATATATTATAGGGTGCCTTAAATGCTTGCAATTTTGTTCAACAGCTGTTAAGTTCTTAATCAGAACAAAATAGAAACTTCAGCAGGTACAGTGGATTAGTAAGGCTAAGGTTTAAAAACACTTGTTTCCAGGCCGGCCTAGGCTACATAACAACTACCAGCCCCGCCCGGGATACATGTCAACTACCAGGGCAACCTGGGTTGCATTAGATCCTGTTAATTAATTCATTAAAGGCTTTTAGGGTTTTTTTTTAGTAATAAATTATTGAAAGAAAAATACAATCATTCACTCTTTACACCTCCTGTTGATATTTTTGCGATGTTTCCCTATGCAATTAGATGCCAAGTTTTTAAAAATTGATTCATAAGTGTACATACGTGCATGTGTGCATGCATGGGGAGGGTGGGTTGTGGGTGCCACTGTAGGTATGTGACGATCAAAGAACTACTTACAGGCAAAGAACTACTTTCATTCATTGCACCATATGGGCCCTGGGGATTGAACTCAAATCGTCAGGCTTGGCCGCAAGCAACCTGCTAAATCACATAGCCAGCCCAGTAGCCCAGGTTTTAGCTTTAAACAGCTGGGAATAGAGCATAAACACAATCCTACATTGGTTTATTTCGATCATAATCATTTTCCATTCACAAGCTTCAAATGCGCATTTTTAATAGTTACGTAATATTCTGTTTCTCAGTGTAACCGTTTACACCATGTTTCTCCATGTTCACACGGTTCAGGGTGTCCCGAGTGTTCGTACTAAACACGGATTTTAGATCTCAGAGCAGGAATCCAGCTCCTCACTTTGAATTATTTCCTGGCGAGAGGTTCCCAGAAGTGGAATGACTAGCTCAAAGGCAATGAACATTTTTTTCAGGCCTGGAATACATATTGCCAAATTCCTCTCCCCCAAAGGGCTGTGCCACTTCTCACTCCCACTAACTCTGCTGCCCCAGTCCTTGGGAGAAGGAGAAAAAAAAATCCGAAGTACAAGGTCATCCTTGGCCATGTAGCATATTTGAGAGCAGCCCGCATTATAAGACGTTGGCTCAAATTTTTAAATTGAGAACAAGAAATCTTACGAAGCCCTCTCTTGTTTCAATTATGTTTGTTCATCTGGGCTAACCCTACACGGCTAAAGCAAAACTAGCTAGTTATTTTTGTTTTTGTTGTTGTTGTTTTGTTTTGTCTTATGAGGCAGGGTCTAGACCAGGATGGCCTCACTCCGGACAAGTATCTGAGGATGGCCTTGAACTTTTGATCCTCCCACCCCTACCTCCTGAGCTCTAGGGTTGTACAGTGTGTATGACCACACCTAGTGGATGGAGCCCCCAACCTAGTGCCTGCTGGGGGAGGTGACCACTTTGCCAGAAGAGCTCCCTTCGAAAGCCCCTGAACTATCCAGTACCATGAGGCTATTTAAAGTCTCTGAAACTTCACATACAAAAGAAAGCTGCTCAGGCTAAAAGCTTGCACAGTTCAGGGTTTCTCAAAAGCTGCTGCTGCAAGATCCTGGCATTTTCAAGGCCAGCCCTAACGTTTTTTAAT